>NW_022680875.1:0-85377 GCF_009764315.1 Trachypithecus francoisi
AGTCACAATGGTGTAGTTGCTAAGATAGAGCATGGACATTGAAAGCAGATTAACTGGATCTGAAGCCTGGCTCTGCTACTTACTGGCTGGGAGTTTCACCTGTATGGGCCTCAGTTTTCTCATCTAAGAGGTGAGTTATTATGAGGATTAAATGACTGAACACATGTGAAATACTTAGCACAGCACCTGGTGTCTGGAAGGGCTGAACGAATGTTAGGTATTACTTGTTAGCAGGGTTGCTGCGGGTCCCTCTCAGAGACATCAGTCCTCTGTGCCATATTCCCAGTTCCACACTCCATGGGCTGCATTTCCCTCCTGGATATCAGATGGAACTGGATAATTCCTAGCCTTTGAGACCCTATGGCTTCAGGGACCTTTGATCTGCTCCACAAAAGCCAAGCTAGTTGATAAGCTAGTTTTGGCTGCCTGGGGGAGATGTTCTGTGATGGGGACCAGACCCAGGTGGACAAGGTACAGATCCTAATCCAATATGGCTGAGAATACAGAACAGGATTGGGGTGCAAGTCTGGCCTCCTTGAGAGGCTGTCCAGTTTAGGTAGGCCTGCCCTGGGAGGGCAGCAAGAGGAGCAGCCCCTCTGGAAGGAGATGCAGGGCAGGCTATGTGGAGGAGGCGCTGCCCGCCTGCGGTGGGGTCTGGGCAGTGAATGATATTGACAGGTGAGGAAAGGAGGGAGAATTTCTAAACAGTGGGAATCGCATGAGCAAAAGGACACAGGTGTCTCTCTACAGGGTCAATTCCAGAAACACCCAAGAGTTCGGGGCTTGGAGAAATGCCATGGGGCAGGGTCTAGAGGGAGGGACAGGTGCAGAGGCTACCTTCTGCACAGTTTGGCACACAGTGTGCATGCAGGTGTGCTTTGAAGGACTAACTCCATGGAGGGAAGGGGATTTGTCTCATAAGGAAAGCCAGGCTTTTAAGAAGTGGGGGTGACATGCTCTAACTCTGTTAAGGAAGGCGAGTCTGGCTGCACCAAGAGACATGGAAATGGGGATGGAAGGTGAAGTAGAAGATATAAAAGTTGAGGAGAGAGACAGGAGCACCCCAGTTGGATGGCAGCCATGCGGAAGACTGCCATTAGCAACTATGACAAGTGATTGCCGCTGTCCACTCTGAGTTTTCAAGTGGCTGCCCTGTGTGGGCATGACCTTGCTTGTGTCAGAAAACTCAGGGCATCCTCCACTCCTCTCTCTTTCTCACCCGCTGCATCCTGTCCATCAGCAAATCCTCTCAGCTATTCCCTCAAAGATATCCAGACTCCAACCACTCCTGTCATCCCCACGGCCACAGCCCTGTCTAAGCAGCCAGGAGCCCTGGCCTGGATTATGGCAATACAGTGGCCACCCAGTTGGTCAAATGCATCCACTCTCCCCCTTTCCTACAGTCTATTTGAACACCAGAGGCAGAGACCTTTGTGAGATCTAAGATCATGTGACTCCTCTGTTCAAAACCTCCAAAGGCTTCCCATCTTGCTCTGAATCCAAATCCAAGTAATTTGGATTCAGTACGGGAGAGTACAGTCAGTCCTCTCCAGCCAGACTGGCCACTTCCATCAGGGTCTCTGCAGTGGCTTTTCCCTCTGCCCGGAATAGGCTTCTCCGGTTTCCTGACAGCTGACTTCCCGCCTTCTCCAGAGCTTGGCTCAAATGCCATCTTCTCACTGGGCCATTCCCTGATCCTGCTACTTCAATTGAAATCACCTGCAAACTCTATCCCCTAATGCTACACACCATCAAACAGAATACACACTTGATTTGATTTTCGATTGCACTCTCCCTGCACTGTAATGGAGGGTCCCAAGAGGGCAGGGAATCTTTCTTGTTTCACTGCTATATCCCCAGCTTCTAAACAAGTCCTAGCACATATGAAGTGTTTATTAAGTCTTTGCTGAATGAATCTCATGCACTCCACCCAAGACCATTTAAGGAGAGTGCTGAGACCTCCAGGGAGGCAGCATAGAGGACAGGATTGTAAGATGCTGCAGACGTGATGTCATCAGAAACAGTCAACCCACTGGGAGGTAGGGGTGGGGGTGAGGAGTTCGGGAGGATATGTTGGAATTTCCTGTGTGCTGCGAGGAGGCGAGTGTCCTTGGACTGAGATTCAGGCTTCCCCTCTCCATGCCTAATCATCCCTGCTATCTCTGCCTCCTGATAGTGGAAGGTTCTGGTTCAGCCTCCTCCCATAGTGCCATTTTGAGGAGCAGACAATGCAAAATAGAACGGGAGTGGGCAGAGCCCAGTGCACGCAGAGGTGATGCCTGGGAGCACTGGACTGGGAGTCAAGAAAATGGGTTCCAGGCCTGCCGCTAGTCCTCCTGGCTGTGTTACCCAGGTGAGTCACTGCCCCTCTCTGGGCCTCAGCAACAAACACACAGGAGTTACTATAATTACCCGAGAGAGGATTCTTTCACTCACAGTTAATTGGAGCTTAAAGGTGCTAAGACTCAAAACCTGTAATCAAGAAACAAAAGGTCCTTACCTCTCTGGGGTCTCCATGTAAATCCAGGGAGAAGGATATCTGTGAAGACAAAGGCAGACAAAGTGGGTTAGAGGCTTCCCAGGAGAACACTGACCTGGGTGACTGGGACAACAGAGGTTTCACGTTCTCCTTCCTGGTGCCATGCTGGCTGGGCTGAAAGGAAGTGGGCAGGACTCTGGCTCTGCTGGGCCTGAGCACAGGGTGAAGGCATAGCAGGGAGGGGTGGGCTCCAGCATGGGAAAGATGGGCCGGGGACTCTGAGCCAGAGTCGATGGAGCTCTGGAGAGGAAGCCCGCTCGTTGAGGCTGACTGGCCCCCCATCCCTCTCCCCTTCCTCTTCCCCTGGGAAGTACTCGCCAATTCTCTTTCAGAGACCTCCTTCTTCCCTCATCACTCCATGAATTCAGATATTGATATGTGACCCAGGGTGCTCTATCTCCCTGAACATGAATATTAGTTCAGGGATGGGCATACACCCATGTCAATCCAATAGAGTTTACCACAAAACTTCTGCAGGAATTGTTTAGTAACAGAGTTTTTTTTTTTTTTTTTTTTTTTTTTTTTTTTTTTTGAGACGGAGTCTCGCTCTGTCACCCAGGCTGGAGTGCAGTGGCCAGATCTCAGCTCACTGCAAGCTCCGCCTCCCGGGTTTACGCCATTCTCTCGCCTCAGCCTCCCGAGTAGCTGGGACTACAGGCGCCCGCCATCTCGCCCGGCTAATTTTGTATTTTTTTAGTAGAGACGGGGTTTCACCGTGTTAGCCAGGATGGTCTCGATCTCCTGACCTCGTGATCCGCCCGTCTCGGCCTCCCAAAGTGCTGGGATTACAGGCTTGAGCCACCGTGCCCGGCCGTAACAGAGTTTTTAAGTAGCTAGAACATAAGTGCCATTGTCTTTAATCTTCCCAGGAGACATATCTGCCTAAGAGTGAAGCCAACACAGAGATGTGCAAATCTGAAGGATAGAGAATGGTAGATTTTCAATAATATCCTGTGATCATCTGGATCCAGCCATGCCTGAAGCCATCAACTCGTGACATTTTCAGTTTACGCGAGAATGCTATCGCAACACATTTCTTTTTCTGTTCAAGGCACTTGGGGGAGTTTGCTCATCTCCTATTAGAAAGTCCTGACTCACACAAGCTCACTGAGACTCATCCTACCCCATGCTTCTCTTTGGTGTGTGTTCACCAAGATTGTGGTAACTGTAGTGTTGCACTGCAGTTCCCACACATCTGACCTGTGCTCAGGACATAACCAGTGTAGGTTTCTCCATTAAGGATTGCTGTCCCACTAGCCAGGAGAGAGGGAGAGAGTGTGTGTGTGTGTCTTTGTGTGTGTGTGTGTCTGTGTGTGGGTGTCTGTGTGGTGTCTGTCTCTGTGTGTCTGTATGTCTCTGTGTGTGTGTGTGTCTATGTGTGTTTCTCTCTGTGTGTGTCTATGTGTGTTTGTCTGTGTGTCGATATGTGTGTGTACCGGAGTCAGGGGATAATCATGGAAGTGCTTCCACAAGATCTCAGAAAAACTCAAAAGGATGTCCCAGGATCTTAGGGATGGGTTCCCCAAAGACTCAACTCTTCCCTTTTAGTCTGGGTCCTCTGAAGCCACATGCAGAATTGCTGGGATATTTCCCTCCTTCCAGGCATTAGAAAACAAGTGTGTTTGAATTCCTTGAACACTTTGGTCACTTAGAGTCTGAACCAAGACCTAAGCCCCAAGACCACATTGGACTCAACCCATGGAAACACAAGCAGAGTCCAGTGGTAGAGGCTGGCCCTGAGACCCAGGAGTAGCCAAAGGTCCAAGGAGAGAATCCAGGGATCAGGCTACTCTTGTGCTTGGAATTCACACTCTTCCCCCTCAAAGGCAATAGTTTACAGTGTCCCTGGGTGCTGTATCCTCTGGGTGTTTGTCCTGCTGGCCTTCCCTGTGATGAGAGACTGCCATGGCCGTCCATCAATCCTAAAGGTCCACAAGTCCTAATATGTGAGGACAGCAGGGGCAGCAGAAGATACTCTAGACCTGCAGGTGTGGGTTGTAGATCCCACAGTGTTGCTTCTGTGACTAATTTGAACTGTAACATGGGCCAATTACAAAATTCATATGTTTTTGTTACCTCTATTAAAATGGGCACAACGATCTCAAAGCTGAATTTCTCAAGAAAGATAGGGTGGAGTCAGGGTTAAGGGCACGAACTCCCGAATTCCACTGTCTGGTCTCAAACCTGGCTCCTCCACCTTCCCTGTGAAGCATCCCTGAGGACTATAATGAATGCTTCCCCTCTGTGCTGCCACCATACTCAACCTGTGAAGTATATGAATGTGTTTCTCTTTGGATACATCCTTGTGAGCAGGGACTATGTCCACTTCATGTCTGTTTCACTACCACTAACACCCACCCCTACATACTGAGCATGGATGGATGGATGGATCAATGGGGGGATGGATGGAGTTGGTCAATACATGAGGTACAGTTGAATTGGATGGATACATAAATAGATGGGTGAAAACTAGCAGATAGGTGATAACTGGATTGTTGGTTTTGGAGGAATGGGTGATGGAGTGAAGATGTAAGGTGACTGGATGATCCATGAATGGTGGATGGATTGAAAAGAGATAAATAAAAAGTTATGAACAGGTTGATATTAGATTGATAAAAATATATCAGTGAATTGGATGAATTAGTGAACAGATAGATGGATAAGAAGATCATAGTAGATGGATTAATGATTGAGTGGACAGATGGCTATCCTAGAACGACAACTGAGTCAGAGTCTCAGAAAATCTAGAAAACTGGACCACCACCAGGTCTAACACAGACAGTTTCTAAGTCAACCAAGATAAATTGTGACATCTTTCTGAAAATCTTTGAGCTTAATATCTCCATCCCCCAAATTTAGAATGATGGTGTCCCCTGGGAATATATGACATTTAATTCCTTAACGATATGTGTGAAAACAAGAATGGCAAAATAATAAATTTTGGTCAGGATTGAGGATTGTTACACAATTTTTTATCATGTTGTTTTTGGACTTTTTTTACATTTGTGGCATTTTACACTAAAAAAGGACAAATCAGATTCCCCATTCAGATACTGAGGTTCATGAAAGGTGAGACACTGTCCCAGGTAACTGTCCCAGGGCAAGAGTACGGCTGAAATGAAGAAGTCTGGGACGAAGTTTACAGGGTTTGGGCTATGGGAACAGGCACACCTACCATTTTCAATGTTGTCTCCATGAGCTCCTCTTCTGTCTTCTGTCGCAGGCAGTGAACCATGACAGCTGAGGTGGTAGTTTGACACCCAGCAGCGATAGCAATTTGCTGCAAAGATCACAGGCAACAGCAGAGTTCAAGAGCTATTTCCCTTCCCTCCACCAAAGTGGAAAGTGGTGTACTATTCCAAGCCCAAGTTGTACAAGTGGCAGGGGGCAGCAGAAGATACTGTAGACCCGCGGGTGTGGGTTCCAGATCCCACAGAGCATTGCCTCTGTTACTTATCTCAATTGTACCATAGGTCAATTATGTAATCTCTCATCTCTGCTACCTTATCTCCATTGCAATGGACATAATGATCTCAAGCTGAATGTGTCAAGAAAGGTGAGGTGGAGCTGGGGTAGAGAGCATGGAATCCTGAACTTCCTTGTCTGCTTTCAAATCCTGGCTGCTCCACTTACCAGCCATTAGGCCACAGGCAGTCCAGCTGATTTCTTTGGGCCTTGGTTTCTCCACCCATGGATAGGAATAAAGACTGCACCTACCTCATGAGTTAATACATGTGGGAGAGTGCCATGTCTCCCACACAATAAACACGTGCAGCGTTGCAGGAGGCCTAGGTAAGACGATTCACACAGAGGCACTTCAGAAGGTAGCGAATGTGCTTTAAAGGTGAGTTCTAAAGAAAAACAGGATGTTGTCCCTTGTAAGCCATAGTTGGGGTTTCTCAGCTGAATGAGGTGTCTGTGGCACAGCCAGGAGTTTCCAGCTGCACATTTGTGTACTAGAGTCCCAAGCAGTAATCAAGCATGACTCTTTAGGGCACAGGTTGGCAATGTGCCCATCAAAGGCCTAATAGTAAGTATTTGAGGCTTTGTGGGCCACGTGGTCTCTGCTGCAACTTCAGCACCGCTGTTGACATGAAACACAGCCTTAGACATGAGGTAAATGAACGGGTGTCACTGTGTTCAAAGAAAACTTTCTTTATGGACACGGAAATTTGAATTTCATGTAATTTTATGGTGCATGACATATTATTCTTCTTTGATTCCTTTCAATCATCAAAAAATTTTTTTAAAAATCCTTAGCTCAAGGGTCATGCAGGCATAGATTCAGATGTGGCCATGAGCGATGGTCTGTTCACCTTTATCCTAAGTCAAGCCACAGAGCAACACCAATTAATGCACCAAGAACCTCTTTCCATCTTTAAAAAAATGTAAAAAATATAAAAATAAAATAACTGTCCTGGGGAGAGGCTCCCTTTTGCCTGTCCTGGGGATTGGAGTCCGCCTGCCCAGCACACTCTGGTTTCCCTCTTTTCTAAGAGTCCAGGGACATCTAAGCAAAGACAGGACAGTGAGCCTCTCTCCTAAGTGACCTGGAATTGGGGCGGAGAGCTGCTAATGTAAAAACGCTCATTTTTCACAACAGAAAAGACAGCCTGACTACTTTCTGGAACAAAAGGAGAGTCCTTAAGCTTAGGGGCAGATAGGGTGCTCATGCAGACTGGAAGCAAAGTGCAGCCAGAAAGAAGGGCACAGAGGGAGAGCAGGCAGGCTCCATGGTGGGGAGGCAGGGCAAGTGCACAGGCCCCCAGAGCCTGGTACAGGATCTGGGACAGAATCAATGCCCAGGGTGTTTCTCAAGTAAATAAACAGGGACCAGGAGAAGTAGAGGGCAAGAGAGAGAGAAAGACACTCAGAGAGAGAGAGAGGAAAAAGAGTAAGAGAGTCTAGGATTCCCATCATTGTGCAATTTCTGTTTCCTGTTTTTTCACAAAGTTCAGCCTCATCCCAGACCTCTATTTCCTTCAAAAATTAATTCTACTTTTATAAAGAAGATTTTGAGACAAGGTCTTGCTTTGTCATCCAGGCTGGAGTGCCGCGGTGTAACACAGTTCACTGCAGCCTAGACCTCCTGGGTTGGTGTGATCCTCCCTCTTCAGCCTCCCATGTAGATGAGCCCACAGGCTTGCACCACCATGCCCAGCTTAATTTTTTTTTTTTTTTTTTTGTAGAGATAGGGTCTCATTTTGTTGCCCTGGCTGGTCGCAAACTCCTGGACTAAAGCAATCCTTCTGCTTCGGCCTCCAAAATTGCAGAGATTACAGGCATGAGCCACCACACCAGGCTCATGCTCCTTCTTGACTTAAGTCGGGTCAATGGGCAACTGTTGCTTATAACCAATTAATTCTTAAAAAATTCTCAAAAATGCTAAAACTTCTTGGCATCCCCATTTTCTCTCCTCCTATGTACTAGACCTTTAAATTTGGACGTTGTCCTCAAACAAGCTTTCATATCTCCCAAAATCCTCCAGGTCACTGGCTCCAGTGGGCAATTCTCGGCCTAGATCTGGATTCCTATTGATCACCTCTCCCTTTGGCTTACAACCATTCTCCAGACGATGACAAAATCCTTGCCAGGGTCCTGTGCATTGTGGCCCCTGCCAACGTTCCCACTCTCAGTACTTGCCATGCTCCCCCGATCTCCCTGCGCTGGCCCCATCGACCCTGTCTCTCTCTCTCCCTCGTGATTGGGATGCGTCCTCCTGCCACAGGACACACACATGTGCTACTCTCACTCCCTGGACATTCCTTGCTCCTGACTCATTGGTCACTTTTCCAGCAAGCCTTCCCTGGTAACCTCTTCCTGCTCCGGGACTCACTGCTTTCTTTAGATTCTGCTGTGGCAGCAAGTACCTCACTTTCACTGCTCTTGTCACAGGTGATGCTTTGTAATTGTGTGATTCTGTAACTACTCATCTATTCCCTACATTATAGCAGAAGTTTGGGGAGGTGTTAGGTGTTTGGCTAGAATGCAGAGCCACATAAGGCCATATAGTGTCCACATTTCCTCTGGTTTTGAGCCAAACAATGACCTCTGCACACCTCTTGTTCTTGCCTTCATTTATTCACCTAGTTTTGTTGTGTGAACAAATGAATCAATGAGTGAATTCTCCAAGAAGCAACCCTGGTTATCAGGTGCTCAGTGTTGAACCGCTCCAGGCCGACAGCCCACAAGTGGGTCCACAGGATTCAGACCCTGAGAGACACAAGACAACATCACTGCCCAACATGGCACCAGGCCCTGGCACATAGGAGGAGTGTGGGCACTGACAGGGCACTGTACTGCCTGCTGGACCATGAACTGGAGTTCCAGTTCTGCCCTGATCACCTGCTGCCCTTGGCAAATCCCTTCCAAGCCCTGTGTCGGTTTGCCCGGCTATGAAACTGGGATGCTGATCAAGGTGTCTCCTCGCCCTTCCTGTTCAACCATTGGTGTCTCAGTGATTGTAGGAGAACATTAGCTAGAACCCACCGCAAGGGAGACCCCTGAGGATTCAGGAGCACAGAGCCAAGGGGGTGGGAGTATCCAGCGGGAGACCTACCTCAGCCAAGGGCTTGACATCACCTTTCTTCACCAGAACAGCAGTGAGGGCCACACCACTCTCAGAAATGGCCTGGTGGAAGAGGTTCTTTGCCAATGGAGACAAAACCTGAGAGCAGAGTGGAGGGGAGGAGAGTTCATGCTCAGGGGTAGGGTCAGCGACTTGCTCGCTCTCCCAGGCTACATGAAACCACACTATAAAACCGACACAGGATTGAAGAATCCAGTAGTGGGCTACCGTCTGCCCACTTCGAGGCAGGTGGAAGGCTTCCTACAGCTCCTGGTACCTCTCATTTGGTTTTTCACCCCAGCTTCCCCAGTATCTTCCGCACCTAATACCCCACCCCAGCAGGACTTCTCACACACCCAGATTGTGTCTGTGTCCCGCAACACCTGCCCCATCCCTCCCCATCCCCGGCTCCATCCCTCCTTCCTCTAGCCCGCCTCCCCTAGCCCACCAGGCCCCACAGTCACAGAGACTGTTGCCTCCTTCTTAGGCATGGACCAGCCATCAGACCACCCCAGAGGAATCCCCAGCCTGCTCAGTGTCCATGTCCCCTCCACACCTAGTTCTGTTTTAACTAAACAATGACCTCTCTCCATCTCTTCTCTTTGCCTGCCCTCACTCATAATTTAAGCCTATCCCTATCACCCAAGAGAAGGGATGTGAGTCCTTATGTGAAAATGAGTGGAAAGGAGAGACAGAAAGAGAGAAAGAGCTCAACCAAGCTAGAAGAGGAGAATGCCACCATTGTAGGCCACAACTAGAGATTCATATGGCCCCGGGACACTAAGCTGAGATCTGAGCTTCCTGGGGGCCAAGGAGAGCTTGGTCTTTAGCTTTCCACCCCCTGATGCTAGGCAGTGAGTAACGTCAGTCCTGAAACTAGGTATCAGGGTAATCAGAGGTGTGCATAGCTGGATTGACAGGTGTCCAAAAGGTCTCATCAGCATCACATCCAGTGTGGGGTTGGGCCTGGTGCCAGGAGCACTCACAAGAACAGAGACACTTTCTCCTCCCGCTGACTCTCCAAAGATGGTCACAGAGCCTGGGTTCCCTCCAAAGCTGGCAATGTTGTCCTGGACCCAGCGCAGGGCAGCCAGCTGGTCCAGGTGACCCCAGTTCCCTCGGCTGTGTTCATCCCCTGTGCTGTGAGGAAGAGAACAGGTTGAGGGTGGGGAGCAGAGATGTCATGGCAGGACCTTCAGGACTAGAGATGGGGCCAGGGGCACTCAGGGAGCCTTTAAGAATAAGACTGGGCTTCAGCATCTCTGAGACCCTGCCTTTATTCCTACATCATTGTGGTGATGTATGGTTCTACATTCACTCAACTGGCAACTATTTGCTGAGCATCTACTGTATGCCTGACACTATCCTATGAGCTAGAGCACATCTGAGAGCAAAACAGGCAAAACCTGTGACGACACATAGCTCCCACCACAGATCACAAGCAGATAAATAGATATATAGAGAGGATATAACGATGTCAGGTAATCAAAGCGCATTGAGGTAAACACAATGGAATAAGGAAAAAAACAGGGGTGGGACAGGGGATGCCATTTCAGATTGCAATCAGGGAAGGCTTTTTGGAGGCAGTGGCATTTGAGGTTTTGGAGACAAAGACCTTCATAAAACAAGCACAACAAGTACATGAGCCTTGCAAATATTCAAAGAAAGAAATTTCAGACAGAAGAAAAAGTAAGTGCAAAGGCCCTGGGGCCCAGTGAAGGACAGTGTGAGTCAGGAGATGCAGCTAGAGAGGGCCCTGGGGCCCTGATAAGAACTTCGGCTATTGGCTATTATCGTAAGGAACATGGGAAGCCCCTGCAGTGTTTTGTGCAGAGGCATTGCATGATTCAACACACATGCTAAGTGATCACTCTTGGTACTGTGCGACTCAGCCTCAGGGTAAAAGTGGCAGGTATTTGAAAGTAAGTGTTAGGATCATAATCAAGGTGAGAGACAGAAAGCTTTGGCTGGGGTAGGAGCCAGGGAGAAGGTGCGAAGTAGTGGATTCTGAGTGGATTCTGAAGGTCGAGCCAAGAGGGTTGTGAGAAAAGAGAAAGTCCAGGCTGCCCTGAGGCCTTCTCCTGAGCCCCTGGGAGGATGGGACAGCAGCAGCTGAGTGGAGGCGCGGTGGGAGGAGCAGTGGGAGTCAAGGATTCAGCTTGTTCCTCCTTCCGGCACCTTTAGACAGCCAGGGGTGGGGAGAAGAGAGTAAGTGATGCCTGTGGATTTCAAAGGTGAGATGGGCTGGAAATGGGGGCTCTGGGCTGCTCCCTGGGATCACTGGAAATTAGTAGGGAGGGAGAGGGAGACAAGAGAGGCCTGTGGACAGGGAGGAGGAGGGACCAGGAAAGGGACTGGGAAGGAAGCATGTCGCAGAGGCTGAGCAGCCATTGGCTGCTGCTGTGAAGTTGGGTGGAGAGTAGGGGGAGGTCATCGGTGACCGCGAGGAGACCAGCTGAGTGGCGTATCCAGGAAGAAACCTGACTGGCATGGGTGGAGGAGACATACGGAGAAGAGGAAGTGGAGACAGATCATGAAGCAGCTTTATTATAATGGGGAGCAGAGACACAGCCTGTGGCTGAAAGGGATGAAGGTGATACAGCCAAGACTGACCTGGGATGCCTAGCTGACAGTAGACCAGAACCCATCCTCCATCTCCCTAGGCCTCTTCATCAGTGAGGAGAATCCCTCCCACAGCCCTTCCAGCACTCACTCGAGATTGGGGTGCTGGGATGGTAACACTTAGAAAAGGTTCATAGTAGTTGCACCTTGAAGGAGATCTGACTCCTGTCCCCATGGAGACCTGATGGGGAAGACTCCATCCTTGCTTCCCGCACTTGCCAGATTTCAAGCGGAGCATGGGGTGAGAGGACGCCAACGCTCCTCCAGGAAGGGGTCAGATGCTCCCACACCCCACCATCTGCAGCCCTCATTTCTTCACCCACAACATGCCCTGAACTCCCTCTGTGACTCTGCCCCTTCCCTCCTTTCCATGAGAAATCAGATGTGTCAACCTTCAAGAGCTGGGCTGCCTGCTAAGTGTCATGACAGAGAAATTCAATGTGCTGGAGAAACATAGGTGAAGAAGAGATGAGTCTTTCAGTGGAGGTAACTGGGGGCTGGGTCTTGCAGGATGAAGAGGAGTTCTTCAGGTAGAGTTAGCATTCCAGGCAGAGGAGCAGCACATGCAAAAGCTCAGAGGCAAGTGGATGAGTGTGGCTGGGGAGTGAGAGGGTAGGTAGTGTCCAGTTGTGATGAGGCTTGGATGCCTTACTGTGGAACCTAGCTAAGGTCCCCTGAGGGCTGACATGACCAGAGCTGGGTCCTAGCAGCCTTGTGTTGGGGGCCAAAGTGCAGTGAGGAGAGTCTAATTTCTTACCTGAAGAATCCCCAGATGCCCAGGCGGTACTGAATGGTCACCACCACCACGTTTTCATGGGCAGCAAGGGCCAGCCCATCATAGGTTGATGCCGCACCCACCATCAGCCCCCCTCCATGGATCCACACCATCACCTGGGCAGGGAGGAAGCAACATACCAGTTACAGGACACAGAGCCAGGGAGCACTCAGAGGGTGTTTTGTTTGGTGACCTACCTGTTGGTCACAACTAAAGGAGGATGTTACCCAAAGTTCACCAGTGCCCAGCAAGGTTGCAAAAGCCAGTCTCTCTCCTCCAAAATTCTCCCAACCCGGGCCCGAGCCACCACCCCACTGCACATACCCTGGCTGCCCCTTTCTTTCTACCCAGCCTCCAATGCCTCCTCCTCCCAAGGCTCTTCATGCTGAGAACATCATCATGGGCATAGCAAAGACTAAGGATGTCGTGTTCTCCCCCTCACTCCCATCACCCTCAAGCCTGGACTGTTCATGCACTCAGCGTATCCATGGGGCAGCCCTCGTATCTCAGCTTCATCTCAGTTTACTCTCTCATAGTGAAGTAAACTTCTCTGTGCATGAATGACTGTCTCAAGAAGCACACATACCTGTGATGGTGTCTCTTCCTTAAATGCCTCCTCTATGACTCTGCATCTCCAAATCCTATCCATCCTGCACAGCGCAGCCTAAAACCCACCCGCTTCAGGATGCCTTCAATCAATGGACTAATGCTGTCTGAGAACTTCCTATGTGCCAGGAACTCTGCTAATACCCGAGATGAGAGTAGGTACAATTCCTAATGGAAGGTTCTTGCATTTTAAAAGTCCACATAGTGGGGAAGTAGTGAGAGTGACTAAAATAATAATATTGTAATAATATTATTCATGAATATAAAAGAACTCATAATATAAACTATGTACTAAGTGCTGTTCTAAGCACGTGTAGTTCTAGAACCTGTGGCCATTCCTGGAGGTTCTCCTGCCTCCAGGTTCCCAGAGTTCCTGTTTCTCCCACACATCTAATCCCTGCCTGCTTCCTGGGGAGGGACTGAATGTGCATTCCTCTGTGTGTGAAGGCTGAGCCTGAGGGCTGGCCTGCAATAATATGCTGAAGAGAGGATATGTCTCCGCAGCCCAGATGGCAAGATCTTTGAAGGCAGGGGCTGCATGGAGTGGGCTCATGTTCCCCCTTTCCCTGAAGCCCCAGGTCTAACTGTGTATATGGGGCACTGAGTACAAAATAGAAGAATGAATGAATGAATGAATGAATGAGTAAGCCTTTCTCCCACTTCCCGTGTCTTACAAAGCACATGTAGAGCCAACTTCTAGTCCCACATTTGCAAACCTGCTCTCCCACTCCTGGGCACCATGCCACAGTGCCCCTGGGAGACTGGCTGGATGTGACACTCCTTCCTCTTCCACCCTGGGGTGGCCTTCTTTGCCAGGAGACCCTCCCTACCCTGCAGCTGGCAGCCTGCCCCATCTCCAGCCCTTCATTTATTTGGGAAATGCTGACACATTGGGACATTGGGTCATCAGCCTTTATCAAGACAATTACGGAGGGAAATTACGTACAAAAAAATCCCAGATATTTGGCCAAAGGCAAAAGAAAGAGCTTCTGGGATTGTCCCAGGCTCCGCCCCCAACATCTGTACCCAGACAGTGAAAGTTACACCAGATGAACGTTGGTGTACTGGAGAAAGGCCACATAAAATCTCAATGCCCTACTCTGTGTCAAAAGCACTGGTTTGAAGATCAGAAGACTTGAGCCAAAATTACCCTACTGCGTGACCTCCCCTTCCCTGTCTGGGCCTCAGTTTCTCTATCTGAAAAGAAAGAGTTGAGGTGTTGGCTTTTCTCTAAGTTCCTTCCACCTCTAACATTATTGAAAATCATGTCTTAACCACTCTGGGTGTCAGCTTTTTAATCTAATAACTATAAGTAATCATTTACATCCTTCTATTAGCATGAGGGAACTTGGAACAATTAAGATGTTCATAAAGATACACAGCAAACTCCCCCAGAGTTCCTGTGTCACGAGGGGAAACTGAGGTGTGGAAAACCTGTGTTACCTGTGGAGGCCCTGAGGTCCTGGCCTGTGCAGCCCCCTCCCCAAGCTGCCTTCATCCCCTTCCGATCTACACTAGAAGATCCGGGGTACTGGAACTGACAGGCCTTGACCAGGGGATCCCACAGCTTACCGGAAGCCTGTTTTTCTTGGTCAAGTCAGCAGGAGTGTAAATATTGAGGTAAAGACAGTCTTCGGAAACCTTGAGAGAAATGTTCTCCTTTCTGTTAGTCAATAGGTCTGAGAGAAACTTCCCCCTCTTGGGATCCTGGGAACACCTGGGGAGGGGGAGAAAAGAACCCCTGAAGTTCAGCTGGATCTAAGCCAGGTGTCTTCTTTGGCAGCACCTTGGACTGGGAGGTTTAAGCCTGAAAATGGACTTGATATTTACAGACTTACCACATTGTAGTGGGTAGGCGGCTATCAGGGGCTTCAGGTGGGGGCGCTGGGACTCACTAAGGTCTCCTAAGACCAAGCAGAGTGAGAAGGGCTTCACACCTCTTCCCTTCCCGGAGCCTTTGGGACTCCCAGCATCAAGGAGGGGAGACAACAAATACACTGATCCTCCCTGGGAGGTGACATTTCCCTGATAGCTCAGGGGGGAAATCTTTGTGGGACAACATCAGGAGAACTGTGCTCTAGTTTTGTCTCTCCCATGCATTTACAGGGTGACTTTGGGTGAATTCCTTTCACATTCTGGGTCCCAATCTGCCAGGTCTAAGTGAGGGGAGTGATTTCTACATGGGTCTTGGAGCCCTGACATGCCAAGATTCTATCATCTGGCTCTTCCAGGAAAGTGCTGTTGCGTTGCCCTGATAAACGATCTCAAGGATACAACATAGATGAACATTGGTAATAGTTATTGAGTCCTCCCAGTGTTCCAGGCACTCTTTTAAGTACCCTTTGTATATTAACTCATTTAAGCCTCAGATCAGTCCCATTACATAGGTTCTATTATCTCCATTTTACAAATGAGAAAACTGAAACCCAGAGAGGTTAGAGAACCTGACCAATGTCATATAGCCAGGAAGATTCATGCCATGTGGTTCTTACACACAAGAATAGTATAAGCCACAGTCCCAGATCTCAAAGTACCAGAAGGCAGGCGTCACCGCCCCCAGTAGATACATGAGGAAACTGAGGCACTCAGGCTCTGGGATGACACAGCTGTCAAGTGACAGAATCAGAGCCAGCAAAGATGACTTCTTGATTTCCATCCTGGGAGATTTTCCTACAGAACACCAAGTACAAGCGGCATAACAATAATAATAATAATCAAAAGACATTCCAATGGGAAGAAAGGGAAAAAGAACTCAACTTCACTGGTCATCAGATAAATGCAAATTAAACAGGAAAATAATATTGCTGTTATTGTTATTATTATGTTGCCTATCCAATAGCCAAAATCATTTTTTAATGATCCCAAGCATTGCCAAGGGTGCACCAAATGGAGATTTTCATACATCAATGAAAGGAGTGTAGTTGGAATATTTTGGGAGGGAAATCAAACAAGAGA
This sequence comes from Trachypithecus francoisi, assembly GCF_009764315.1. Lineage (NCBI taxonomy): Eukaryota > Metazoa > Chordata > Mammalia > Primates > Cercopithecidae > Trachypithecus > Trachypithecus francoisi. Next base: position 16,066 of record NW_022680875.1, read on the forward strand.
TATATACTCTTTGACTCAGAAATGTCATTTCTGGGAAGTTATCCTAAAATATTCATAAATGTGCATAAAGGTTTCACATTCATGATGTTATGTTATTAAAAACATCACATGTAACTTAATGAACCCAAATACAAGCTTGGGGAAATTAGTTATGGTTCAATACCCAATGTAATGCAGCTGTTAACATCAGGCTGTGCTATTTCATGGGATGGAATGATGCTCATCACATACTTATAAATGAGCAAAGCAGGCATCCAAATTATCTCAATGTAGCATTCCATTTTAAAGGGAGAAAGTATAGCAACAGACAAAAAACTGAAATACAGACAACATATTAGATCATAATACTTTACCATCTAAAATATTGACAGTTGTTCTCTCTGAGTGGTGGGATATTGTATGTGATTTTAATATTCTTACTTTTCCTTCTCTGAATTTCCTAAATTTTCTGTAATAAGTATATATTACATTTGCAGTCACAAAACAAAAACAGAAAATATTAAAAAAAAAAAAAAAAAAGCAAAGTAAAGAAGGTAGCCAGAGACGGACTGCTGGAAAACCTCCGAATGCCTGGCTGCCGAGATGAGTGGGGTCTGCTCTGATGCCTGTAGGGTCCTTGGTACCCTGGGGAGTGGTGGTGAGGCCAATTAGAACCTTTGGGCTTTTCTTCCCAGCTTGGCCAGGGTGAATGGACACACCTGCCATCGTTCTCCTCAGGAATACGGAACTGGACACACTTGAGAGTTGAGCACTTACCGAGCGGACACCTCAGTACACTTGCCACCTACACACTTCCTGGCCCTCCCCTCTACCCAACTATGTCAGAATTCAAGACAGAGGAATTCATGAGATCCTTCTTTCTGATCTCCCTCACCTGCTTAACTGCTTCTTTGTTTCCAAGGCATTTATCCCATTCTAACAGATCACATAATCCATGGAGTAATTTGCATGTTGTTCTTACCTGTCTCCCCCTGCTAGAATGCACGCTCCATGAACCTAGGGATCTTGGCTTTGTGCACTAATGGATCCCAAGAACCCAGAAACATGTCTGGCACACAGTAGGTAGTCAATAAACATGTGTTAAATAATGGACTCCAGAATGCTGTGAGACTTCTGGAATGTTCTTAAGGGTCTACAATGATCTTAAGGATTCCAGAGCAAAGGATCAGCCCACTGGGGAACTGCCTTGACTCCTTCCTGCATCACTTTGAGGCAAACATCCCCCACAGACACATCCCACAGCCACCCCTGGCTTACATAGGAGGGTAAGAGGTGGCATTCTTCACGAAGCTCCATGGCTCTGCAGGCTGCGGTGGAGTAAACCTCAGGGGTCCAAGAGGGGGCTTGGCAAAAGGGATTCCCAGGAAAACGGCCACAGGCTGTGAAAATCCTTCTAAGCTGAAGAACTTCCCCAGCACTTTGCCTTGCACGGTGTCCACCACAGGTGGTGAGGACGGGTGCCCTGCTGGACATGGAGAAGAAATCAGGATTCATCAGAGGCAAAAGGCTGGACCCGGATTCAAGGTGGGGTTTGCCACTTTCCAAGTGAGTGACCTTTAAAAAGTCACCTAAACCGTCTAGGCCTCAGTTTCTCTTGATGTACAATAGGGATGAGGATCAATGTCCTTACTAACTCATCAAGCTGGTTTAAGGAACAAATTAGAATTAGAGGCATAAGAACATCCAGCCAAAAATAAATGCAAGAAGGAGAGCTACTAGGAAAGAACAAGATATTTAGCTTCCCCGTTAGAAGCCTCTGGAAACATTTATCCATTAGAATCCTGGCACTGAGGCGCATGCTAGATGAGAGGATGAACAAGAGGTGCCCCGAATTCTCAGACGCACTGACCCTTGTAGGGAAGGGTCACATATACACCTGGGCCTACAGCTGGGAAGGAAGTGGCCATGTCCTGGGAGAGGTACCCATAAGGCAGTCTAGGAATTAGAAGAGGGAGCAAGACCTTCTGATTGCGGGCATCATGGAGGAGCTGGGACTTGCGGTAGGGGAGGATTGAATCAGGGAAGATGAGATGCAGAGAGTGGTACCCAGCAGAGAGAAGGGAATGTGCTGAGGGCCTGGGCTGTCAGGATTCAGGACCCAGAGACAGACCCAGGCACGATTTTCGGGTTGACCTTGGGCAAGTACATTTCCCTGTGTGAGTCTCAGATTCTCCGTCTATAAAATGGCACAGGGGCATTTAGAGGCCCCTCCCTGCACCCCTGTATGTACCATGTCTTTTGCTTTCTGTATTCTGATGCTCTGGCATCTGAGGCCTTGTTGACCTTGGAGAAACTGTCCCTCCCAGAGTCCAGCCAACCCGGAGCTCACATCCCAACCGCCTCTTTGATCAGGTGGCCATGCCCTGGCCACTACCCACCTGCCCTAATCACGCCAGGGTTAGGTACAGACAACCAGGAACAGCCCCTGTGCCCCAGAGACCCTTGAATTATCCCAACTCTCCAATCTTCAGCCTGCCTGTCGTGCCTTTCCTCTTCTATCCTTGGAAGCCACAGTAAAAGCCCCTTGGCCCGAGATCCGCCCTGTCCCCTCCCCATGCTCTGCTACTTCCCCTTGTGCCCCCCACACTGGTGTCCTCCTCCTTTTGAGATCATGAGTAAGAAACTGTCTTTTTAATGGCAAGAGGTCCTGATATAGTGGCGTGATCACAGCTCAAATTTTCTACTCATACACTACATTTTAAAACAAGGCCTTTATATTTATCCACCCCTTTTTCGTGCTTTCTACATACCAGGCGCTGCCAAGAGTGCTTTAAAAACAAGGACTCATTTAGTCCTCACCACAGCCCAATGAGGTAGGTACCACTGCCACTTCTATTTCAGAGAGGGGGTAACCCAAGCACGGAAAGGCTCAGTCCCTTGTCTAAGGACACACACCTATGAAGCGCCCAGCGGGAACTCAAACCCACGCACTCTGGTACAGAGACGATGCTCTGAATATTCTGCTGAGCCGCTCTAGGTGATCCAGCCATAACGGCACTAATTAAGGGACAGTAAACTGAGCTGCCTAAATTTCTCGTGTGTGAGGCCTGAGGTAGGCCAGCTGCCGGCCTGCATGGGGGCGAGCAGTGCAGGGCGGTCTCAGGATGTTCACCCTCCCTGCATCTCCGCGTGAACTGGTTTGATCCGGCTCAGCAGCTCCAAGTCCAAGTCCAAGTAGTGAGGACGCACAGTCGCGGAGCCGGACCTGTTGTCTGTTTGCCTTTCTATGCATCTGCGTCAACCTTGGCCCAGAACAAGGATTTCAAAAAGTGCCCCGCATATTTGATTTCAGAAGGACTCACCCCAAGCCGTGAAAGCAACGACAGTGGCCAGGACAAGAGCATGGAGCCACATAGTGGAAGGGCGACAGTACCCGGGGCCTGCGAGGTCTCCCTGCAGCTCAGAGGGACTGCCCTGTTCAGTCCTGGACCCCAGCCCCGCCCCGAGTTACCGCCCTGAGCTGCCAATTGCCTAATCCTCTAATTGGGAGCTAGCAGAAAAGCCCTCCCTTTCCCCAGATTTCCGTGGGCTTCTATTGGGACCTCAAGCCACGCCCACCCGCACTTTACTCTCTTTCATCAAACCACTCTGGACTATACTCTCAGATTACAGAGAGCTAAAAACTCGCCCAACTACTTGTTAGATAAGGGTTTCTCCCTTGCAGGACTTTAACCTCAGTGCGCTGTGAGGGTCCTCAAAGGCCCGCACCAGCAGGCAGATGCTTTTAGGCAAAGGGGAGCTTTAATCTGAGGTCCTCAGAAAAAAAAACTGTAAAATGTTAGAGCCACTGACACCTCACAGCTCAGCTGGGTAAGTTAGGACATATCTCAGCTCCCAGAGCTTGTGTTTCATAGCGTTGCAGGCTCTCAAGCTTGGAAACGATTTTAAGTTTCATCTAGTCCCCTTTCTGAGGCCTGAATTACCTTCACAGTGTCCTACCAACTGGCCCAGCCTCCTGTCACACACCATCAGTGTCAGAGAACTCACTACTTTTCAAAGCAGGAATTTTTGGACATAATGTAAAAAATGAACTTCATCTACTCATAGTCCCTGGCTCTAATCATCCACCCATCCATGTACCCACCCATTCTGTGAACATTAACCAAAATGCCGGGCACCTGGCCACGTATAATGGATACAAAGGCCAATTCAAGACATGGTTCAGCATCTTTTTTTTTTTTTTTTTTTTTTTTTGGTTTTAACCATATACCTTTGCTTTTTGAAAAATTTTTTTATTTTACTTTAAGTTATAGGGTACATGTGCACAACGTGCAGGTTGGTTACCTATATATACACGTGCCATGTTGGTGTGCTGCACCCATTTACTCGTCATTTGCATTAGGTATATCTCGTAATGCTGTCCCTCCCCTCTCCCTCCTCCCCACAACAGGCCCCGGTGTGTGATGTTCCCCTTCCTGTGTCCAAGTGATCTCGTTATTCAATTCCCACCTATGAGTGAGAGCATGTGGTGTTTGGTTTTCTGTTCCTGCGATAGTTTGCTGAGAATGATGGTTTCCAGCTGCATCCATGTCCCTACAAAGAACACCAACTCATCCTGTTTTATCGCTGCATAGAATTTCATGGTGTATATGTGCCACATTTTCTTAATCCAGTCTGTCACTGATGGACATTTGGGTTGATTCCAAGTCTTTGCTATTGTGAATAGACAGCAATAAACATACATGTGCATGTGTTTTTATAGCAGAATGATTTATAATCCTTTGCATATATACCCAGTAAGGGATGGCTGGGTCAAATGGTATTTCTAGTTCTAGATCCTTGAGGAATCGCCACTCTGTTTTCCACAATGGTTGAACTAGTTTACAGGCCCACCAACAGTGTAAAAGTGTTTCTATTTCTCTGCATCCTCTCCAGCACCTGTTGCTTCCTGATTTTTAACAATTGCCATTCTAAGTGGGGTGAGATGGTATCTCACTGTGGTTTTGATTTGCATTTCCCTGATGGCGAGTGATGATGAGCATTTTTTCATGTGTCTGTTGCCTGTATGAATGTCTTCTTTTGAGAAGTGTCTGTTCATATCCTTTGTCCACTTTTTGATGGGGTGTTTTTTTCTTGTAAATTTGTTTGAGTTCTTTGTAGATTCTGGATATTAGCCCTTTGTCAGATGAGTAGATTGCAAAAATTGTCTCCCATTCTGTAGGTTGCTTGTTCACTCTGATGGTAGTTTCTTTTGCTGTGCACAAGCTCTTTAGTTTAATTAGATCCCATTTGTCAATTTTGGCTTTTGTTGCCATTGCTTTTGGTGTTTTAGACATGAAGTCCTTGCCCATGCCTATATCCTGAATGCTATTGCCTAGGTTTTCTTTTAGGGTTTTTATGGTTTTAGGACTAACATTTAAGTCTCTAATCCATCTTGAATTAATTTTCATATAAGGAGGAAGGAAATGATCCAATTTCAGCTCTCTACTTATGGCTAGCCAATTTTCCTAGCACCATTTATTAAATAGGGAATCCTTTCCCCATTTCTTGTTTTTGTCAGGTTTTTCAAAGATAAGATGGCTGTAGATGTGTGGTATTATTTCTGAGCTCTGTTCTGTCCCATTGGTCGATATCTCTGTTTTGGTACCAGTACCATGCTGTTTTGGCTACTGTAGTCTTGTAGTATAGTTTGAAGTCAGGTAGCGTGATGCCTCTAGCCTTGTTCTTTTGGCTTAGAATTGTCTTGGAAATGCAGGATCCTTTTTGGTTCCATATGAACTTTAAAGCAGTTTTTTCCAATTCTGTGAAGAAAGTCATTGGTAGCTTAGTGGAGATGGCATTGAATCTATAAATTACCTTGAGCAGTATGGCCATTTTCATGATATTGATTCTTCCTATCCATGAGCATGGTATGTTCTTCCATTTGTTTGTGTCCTCTTTTATTTCACTGAGCAGTTTGTAGTTCTCCTTGAAGAGGTCCTTTGCATCCCTTGTAAGTTGGATTCCTAGGTATTTCATTCTCTTTGAAGCTGTTGTGAATGGGAGTTCATTCATGATTGGCTCCAGTTTTTGCCCATTTATTACGATATTGCCTGTGGGTTTGTCATAAATAGCTCTTATTATTTTGAGATACGCTCCATCAATACCGAATTTATTGAGAGGCTTAGCATGAAGGGCTGTTGAATTTTGACAAAGGCCTTTTCTGCATCTATTGAGATAATCATGTAGTTTTTTTCTTTGGATCTGTTTATATGCTGGATTATGTTTACTGATTTGCATATGTTGAACCAGCCTTACATCCCAGGGATGGAGTCCACTTCATCATGATGGATAAGCTTTTTGATGTGCTGCTGGATTCGATTTGCCAGTATTTTATTGAGGATTTTTGCATCGATATTCATCAGAGATATTGGTCTAAAATTCTCGTTTTTTGCTGTGTCTCTGCCAGGCTTTGGTATCAGGATGATGTTGGCCTCATAAAATGAGTTAAGGAGGATTCCTTCTTTTTCTATTGATTGGAATCGTTTCAGAAGGAATGATACCAGCTCCTCCTTGTACCTCTGGTAAAATTCAACTGTGAATCCATCTGGTCCTGGACGTTTTTTGGTTGCTAGGCTATTAATTATTGCCTCAATTTCAGAGCCTGCTATTGGTCTATTCAGGGATTCAAGTTCTTCCTGGTTTAGTCTTGGGAGAGTGTATGTGTCCAGGAATTTATCCATTTCTTCTAAGTTTTCTAGTTTATTTGCATAGAGGTGTTTATAGTATTCTCTGATGGTAGTTTGTATTTCTGTGGGGTCAGTGGTGATATCCCCATTTATCATTTTTTATTGCATTTCTTTGATTCTTCTCTCTTTGCTTTATTAGTCATGCCAGCGGTCTATCAATTTTGTTGATCTTTTAAAAAAAAAACAGCTCCTGGATTCATTTATTTTTTGGAATGTTTTTTGTGTCTCTAACTCCTTCAGTTTTGCCCTGATCTTAGTTATTTCTTGCCTTCTGCTAGCTTTTGATTGTGTTTGCTCTTGCTTCTCTAGTTCTTTTAATTGTGATGTTAGGGTGTCAATTTTAGATCTTTCCTGCTTTCCCTTGTGGGCATTTAATGCTATAAATTTCCCTCTATACACTGCCTTAAATGTGTCCCAGAGATTCTGGTATGTTGTATCTTTGTTCTCATTGGTTTCAAAGAACATCTTTATCTCTGCCTTCATTTCGTTATGTACCCAGTAGTCATTCAGGAGCAGGTTGTTCAGTTTCCATGTAGTTGAGCGGTTTTGGTTGAGTTTCTTAGTCCTGAGTTCTCATTTGATTGCACTGTGGTCTGAGAGACAGTTTGTTATAATTTCTGTTCTTTTACATTTGCTGAGGAGTGCTTTACTTCCAACTATGTGGTTAATTTTGGAATAAGTGTGATGTGGTGGTGAGAAGAATGTATAGTCTGTTGATTTGGGGTGGAGAGTTCTGTAGATGTCTATTAGGTCCACTTGGTGCAGAGTTGAGTTCAATTCCTGGATATCCTTATTAATTTCTGTCTCGTTGATCTGTCTAATGTTGACAGTGGGGTGTTAAAGTCTCCCATTATTATTGTATGGGAGTCTAAGTGTCTTTGTAAATCTCTAAGGACTTGCTTTATGAATCTGGGTGCTCCTGTATTGGGTACATATATATTTAGGATAGTTAGCTCTTCCTGATGAATTGATCCCTTTACCATTATGTAATGGCCTTCTTTGTCTCTTTTGATCTTTGATGGTTTAAAGTCTGTTTTATCAGAGAGTAGGATTGCAACCCCTGCTTTTTTTTGTTTTCCATTTGCTTGGATGGAGGAATCTTCCTCCATCCCTTTATTTTGAGCCTATGTGTGTCTCAGCATGTCAGATGGGTCTCCTAAATGCAGCAAACTGATGGGTCTTGACTCTATCCAATTTGCCAGTCTGTGTCTTTTAATTGGACCATTTAGTACATTTACATTTAAGGTTAATATTGTTATGTGTGAATTTGATCCTGTCATTATGATATTAGCTAGTTATTTTGCTCATTAGTTGATGCAGTTTCTTCCTATCATCGATGGTCTTTACGTTTTGGCATGTTTTTACAATGGCTGGTACTGGTTGTTCCTTTCCATGTTTAGTGCTTCCTTCAGGATCTGCTGTAGGGCAGGCCTGGTGGTGACAAAATCTCTAAGCATTTGCTTGTCTCCAAAGGATTTTATTTCTCCTTCACTTATGAAATTTAGTTTGGCTGGATATGAAATTCTGGGTTGAAAATTCTTTTCTTTAAGAATATTGAATATTGGCCCTCACTCTCTTCTGGGTTGCAGAGTTTCTGCAGAGAGATCTGCTGTTAGTCTGATAGGCTTCCCTTTGTGGGTAACCCGACCTTTCTCTCTGGCTGCGCTTAACATTTTTTCCTTCATTTCAACTTTGGTGAATCTGACAATAGTGTGTCTTGGAGTTGCTCTTCTCGAGGAGTATCTTTGTGGCATTCTCTGTGTTTCCTGAATTGAATGTTGGCCTGCCTTACTAGGTTGGGGAAGTTCTCCTGGATGATATCCTGCAGAGTGTTTTCCAACTTGGTTCCATTCTCCCTGTCACTTTCAGGCACCCCAATCAGACGTAGATTTGGTCTTTTCACATAATCCCATATTTCTAGGAGAAAAATGAGTGAAAAGAAATGAACAAAGCATCCAAGACCCAGTGGTTCTTAATCAGGGGTGTTCATTAAAATGCCGGAAAACTGAAAAAGACTTTTCGGTCCCATCCAAGGAAATTTTGCTTCCAATTGACTGGCTAGTGGCCTGGCCATTGGTATTTTGGAAAAGTCCTCCAAGTGATTCTTTTACTTACACCCCAGATAGAAAACTCTAAATTAAAGGGGAAAAAAAAGACACCAAGTGGCACTTAAATAAATGTCAACTTTAATTCCACAAAGCATCTGACTGCATGTGGTCAGAAAGAGAAGGAAAAAGGGCCCTATATCTGGATAACTTAGTAATGTGCTCCCCCTAGCAAGATATCTACCAAAATTAGAACCATATTTGAGGATGCTGGCACTGCGAGGAATATATAAATGATGTGTGTAATGTCATCTAATATGATTGTATTTTAAAAAAAGAGTTGAGTGGTGTTTTCTAGCTCTCAGTTTTTCAAATATCAATATAGAAATTAGTCTTCTGCAGCTGCAGAGGTAATTCAGTTTCCAGCTTGCTTTCATGTGGCCTAGAGACATTAAGTGGCCCAGAGCATCACTGATCCACCCCTCCCACAACCACCTAATCCAGAGACAACTGAATGCCTTGGACCATCTGGTGAGAGAGGTAGCTGCATGGCAGTAAGAGTCCTGCTCTGAAGTGACAAGAGCCTTAAGGTCTAGTTTTGACTTACTGCTAGCTTGCTGACACTGCATACTTGCTGAGTGATCTTGGGTGAATCCTTTCACTTCTCTGAGGTTCACTATGAAATGAGAGGTCAAGGGTCCAAAGTTTAACACCTTCAGAGGTTGGGTAATATCAGTGAGTAAAATGGACCAGGCACAGCACAAAGTGGAATGGTGCAGACTGGGGAAAGTTGAGAACTTATGCTTCTGTAAAGGGGGCAGCCACCACTCAGTTCCTGTAGATTACTCTATTTTTGCTAAGGACAATTGCACAGGGAGTGCACTGCAGAAGGATACACTTTACAGAAGGTGTCATTTGCATCATAGATGCAGACAGTTATCCATGGCAGTTTCTGAAGATGTCTGTAGAAGGTTTTGAGGAAGGGGCACCTTGTAATTTGCATAAAAGGTGTTGTATGGACCGCCAGAAGTGCTGGTTATCATGTGCGAATGCAGCTCTGTAATAGTATCTTCTGGGATTTCTTGTTATTGTTGTTTCCTGAAGAAGCTGGAAAAATGACATTTAATGTGAAATTTCCCTAATTTAAAATTTGCTGACAACAAATTCCAAAACAGGTTTAACGTTGTGTGAGCCAAACAAAACACTTCAGCGGTCAGATTCAGGCTCTGAGTTGGAGATCTCTCACCCAGACGAGTTGCTGGCATCTCAGAAACCCTCCTATTCTATGCATCTTATGTAATCTTGAAGCAATTGCCAAGAAAAAATAATGACTCTGGTGAATTATATGGATATAATATGGATTATGTGGCTATACAAAGTAAGAGTGCATCCTTTGAATGACGGTATTTAACACTCTCCCTACCCTGTGACTAATTTTGATTTGTCCTTTCTTATGTAAATGCTATTTCTCCAGAGAAAGCCTCCTAGACTTTAATCTAACTTAGGTTACCTCTGTTATACTTTCTTGAAAACACCTTATTCTCCTGAATAACACCTATCAAAGTTACAGAATGAGATATCCACTTGTGTGAATGTTTGCTTAATATCTGTTTGCTCACTCTTGGGTAGCAGCCAGGTTTTGTTCACTGCTGTATCCCTGGTGGGGATACGCCTGGTATATATCAGACGCTCAGTGTAGATTTATTTATTTATTTATTTATTATTATTATCTTATCTTTTTTTTTTTTTTTTTGAGAAAGATTCTTGCTCTGTCACCCAGTCTAGAGTGCAGTGGTGCAGCCTCTGCTCACTGCAACCTCCACCTCCCAGGTTCAAGTGATTATCCCACCTCAGCCTCCCAAGTAGCTGGGACTAAAGGCACACACCACCACGCCCAGCTAATTTTTGTATTTTTTAGTAGAGATGGGATTTCACCGTGTTGGCCAAGTTGGTCTTGAACTGCTAACCTTAAGTGATGTACCCACCTCATCCTCCCAAAGTGCTGGGATTATAGCCATGAGCCACTACACCCAGCCAGTGTGGATTTATTGAATGATAGATTCATCTCGACGCCATCACAGAAGCTTCATTTCTTCTTGGCACTGCTGATCTGACCCTTGATGCCTAGAATTTGACTTCTAGGTTTTTTATTTTGGATGATGTCAGCTTTCCATGGCTGAGGATACCCCGTCACCCACACGTCTCTCTGAGCCAGAGAAGAGACCCAGCTCAAACCCATGATGTCCGAGACATCCATACTTGGCTTGTAGCTGAAGCCCCGATGTGTTGGGGTGGTGGACTCACATTTTGGGTAACATACACAGACACCTTCTGTGATAGAAAGTGGGTGCTGGGGGCAGGGGGAGTGTTATCAGCACAGAATTAAATTCTACCCCTTATCCATATTTTACATTCTGATTTTATTTCATATGAGTTATAAAATCATTATTATGACAATAGGTCAGCCCTCCTCCAAATTTATTGAAGAAATCGTGTTCCCTTTCAAGACAATTTGCACTTTTTGATGTTGAAAAGAATTCCATAAGGATCATTCCTAAGTCCATAAAATATCAGCGAAAGCTGCTTATTCTGCAAAGATCCCCATAGAAAGCAGCTGAACTCGGAAAGAAGCTAATGATTGCGGGGGAAAAATGTAGGAGGAGAAGGGAAACCAAAATCACAGAAAGATAACTTCCCAAGGAACACAAGAGAAAAAGAAAGGTTGGAGGAGAGAGAGGAAAATCAAGGAGGAAAGAGGACTGTGGAGGGTGTCGGAGGCAGACAGGATCAGGGGATGGTGCTGGTCCAAAACTCCACTCCCGGTTCTTTGAGTCTCTGTCCGAGGCTCATGTTCAAGTCCAGCTGCAGATACTGCTCGGTCAGATTATAGGCTGGCCACAGAGGCAAGTCGTCCCCACTGGGATTCCTGGAAGGGAGAACAGAAACAGGGGTGACATTTTCCTCCTCACACCCCAGGCCTTGGCATAGGGGACACCGGGAGGTTTACTTACCCGGTTCGAGCAAAGGTAGCCCAGTATTTCATCATCTTCCGGCTCAGCATCTTCTCCTCCTCTGTGGCTCCTTCTGAAGGAGATAATCACAAAATGCTGCTGCTCTGGGTGAGGCTCGGGAAGCCCGGGGTGCCTTGTATTTGATGAATCCCTTTCACACCCCTCCTCCCACTGGAACCTTCCAAGCCTACCAAGTCACGGTACCCATTTTACACATGCAGATACTAAAGCTCAGAGCAACGGCCTGCCCAAGGAATTGTGACTTCCAAATGGTGGAAGCTGAACACACATCTTCCCTGTCCACCCCATGTTCCTGCAGCCAGTCCCATGATGCTGCAGGTTCCCTGGGGACACAGACCAGCTTGCTCCCTCTCTCTGTCTCTGTTTTCCCCTCTCTCTCTTCCTTCTCTCCATCCTCTCTTCCTTCTCTCTCCCCATCTCTGTCTTCCATCTCTCTTCCCTCTTTTTCTTCTCTCTCTCCTCTCTCTCCCCTCTCTCTTTCTTCCCTCTCTCTCTTCCTTCTCTCTCCCTCTCTCTCTCCCTTCTGTCTTTCTTCCCTGTCTCTCTGTTCCTTCTCTCCCTGTCTTCCCTCTCTCTTGCTTCTCTCTCTCTTTCCTCTCTCTTTTCCTTCTCTCTCTCCCTCTGCCTGTGTCCTCTCACACACATTTTTACAATTAATTTTTGTATTTCTTTATTGAAAAAGTAGAAAATCCAAAATGCCGAAAGAGCATCTAATATCCAATGAAAATGTTTCCCTTTCATCTCTTCCCTGCAGACACGCAGTGATGAGTCTCAGAGGCACCTTCCCAAAGACAGGCTTTGCAGGTACCAGGGTATAAACGGACACCTTACTACACATCTGGCAGCAGACTGGAGACGTATTCTACATATTGCTCCTTTTATTAAAATTGATCTCATATATAGGACTTGTCATTTATCAAACTGCCATTTGTTGTTCTATGAACATGTAATATATAAATACATATTTATATGCAATTATATATAAATATATAATGTATGTGTCATGTTTCCGATCTTTTGCTGGTAAAAGCAGTATTTTAGTGTGCATATATATTTTGCACATGTGGAAGTATACTTACACAAAAACTCTAGAAGTAGAATTCACAGGCTAAAAACTACATGCGTTTTAATCTATGTTATTTATTTTTGTAAAGATGGAGTCACACTCTGTCACCCAGGCTGGAGTGCAGTGGCACCATCATAGCTCACTGCAGCTTCCAACTCCTGGGCTCAAGCAATTCTTCCTGCCTCAGCCTCCCAAAGTGATGGCATTACAGGCATGAGCCACCACACCTGGCTAAGACTACATGCATTTTTTTATTTTATAAAAATAAAAACAATTTTTGAGACAGGCGTCTCATGCTGTTGCCCAGACTAGAGTTCAGGGCCATGATCATAGCTCGCTGTAACCTCAAACTCTTGGGCTCAAGTGATCCTCCCACCTCAGCCTCCTGAGTAGCTGGGACTACAGGTGTGTGCCACCATGCCTGGCTAATTGTGTTTATTATTATTTTTTTTTTGTAGAGAAAAAATGTGGGTCTTACTATGTTGCCCAAAATGTTCTGGAACTCCTGGACTCAAGCAATCCTCCCGCCTCAGACTCCCAAAGTGCTGGGATTACAGGTGTGAGCCACCACGCCCGGCCTTACATGCATTTAAATGTTGATAGATTTCTCTATTAATGTATCAATGTATAAAATTGTTTCTCACACCTGCTAGAATACATTATTTTAAGTGTTTTGGTTTTTTTCAACCTTGATTGATGAAGAATAATTCCTTGCTAAGGATGGTCTGCAGTTTTCTTGTTATGAGGGAGGTTGAGTGGATGTTCATATGTTTAGAAGGCACTTGTGTTTTCTTTTCCACAAACTGTGTTTGTGTCTGTTACCCAGTTTTCAATTAGGTTATTCTTTTCTTACGAATTTTGGGAGCTCTTTAGACATCAAGGAATTTCACCCTTTGATACATATGTTGTTCACTTTTTCCAGTTTAGGGAGTCCCTGTGCCATTACATAGTACGGGCTCAGGAATGGTTGCTGAGAAATAACAGTGACATTTATTAGCTATTCACTCTTACTTTATGGGGCTTATTTTATTTAGTCCTTATGACAACCTAGGAGGAAGTTCTTTATTATCTGTGTTGTAAGATGAGGATGAAACACTGAAATAATGAATAAACCACGGTGCACAAACACACTCTATATGGAATGTTCTGTCCTCTTTGTCAAGAGGCCAGTGTGAATAAGTTAAGAGCCTGCATTGTGTAATGTTTCTAACTAAACAGTTTAGTGATAGCTCCTGCGTGTAATTTTCCCTGCAAATTTTTCTGTCGATAACCTCATCTGATTGGTTTATTTTAGGCACCAAACATGTCATAAATTTAAGAATAAATGAGCTAACATCACAAGTAACAGTTCACAAGCCTTTACATGAGCTCATCTGGGTGCAGACCACTGGGAGCTGGAATTATGAAAAACATGGTCCTTGCCTCTTAAAGCCTCAGATTATGGCCTCATGGGATTTCATGAGGATTTCTGGGAAGGGGAGGGAGGGTAAGACCCACGGTCAAAGAAAAGGAAGAAAATGGTTCTAATACATATATTTTTTAAATTATTTAGATTGCTTGAGTGCTCCGAAGTGGCCACACCTGTAGGTTTCAGTACAAAGAGAAGCCCTCATCAAGCAACTGTCACGGTGCTTTTTCATCTTGGCTTCTAAAAATGGAAGTGAGAGCATTTTCCAGAGAAAGGTTGTGTCCGCCTGTAAACCACAGAGGTGATTAAATGCCAACCCCGAAGTCCTCCGGGCTCTTGCATAGTGGTGGGGTAAGCAGGGGGCTTCATGTGAACTGTGGGGAGTGGCCAGTCCCTTACCGAACATAACAATGTCACCCTTCAGGAAGGCACCACCGAACACAAAGCGGACTTCATCAGCGTGGTCAGCTTTGACAAAAGCTGGCTTCGTGTCTTCAAAGCACTGGGGCCGGTGCCCAAACTCATAGAAGTAGACAGGTGCACCAGCATCTGAACAAAGGTCAGGGAAGGTCAGGCATGCATGCAGCGTGGAGCAGGGGGCTGGCTCTGTGTCCCCATATATCTAGTCTTGGATGTATAGACCAAAGGGTGAGACAGCTCAGAGACAAGAGGCTACCTAAGCCAGCCTCACTTCCCCCTTCCTCATCTGGAATTTCCTGTTACAGCAGTGCTTATATCCCTGGCAAGGAAGAGCTCACGTCTGAGAAGGCAGTAGTTCTGCTTCTCAAAAAACGTCCTCCATATTCAACCAAGATCTACCTCATTGGGACTTTCTCTCAAAGTTCAAGTCTTTTACCCATTCTTGAAAAGTACTTTCTTTTCATTACTGAACTGTAAGGGTTCTTCTATTCTGGATATGATGATTTTGTCAAATAATTGTATTATGAGTATTTTCTCCCAGTCTGTGGTCTGCCTTCTCATTTTCTTAACAATATTTTTAAGGCAAAATGTACATAAGTGAAATCTGTCACTTTAACTATTTGAAAATATATAATTCAGTGGTTTTTAGTACATTTAGGATGTTGTGCAACTATCACCACTATTTAGGTCCAGAACATTTTCATCACCCCAAACAGAAACCTCAGATCCATTTAGCAGTCACTCCCCATTGGCCCCACTTCTCAGCCTCTGGAAAACACAATTCTACTTTCTGTCTCTATGGATTTGCCTAATCTGAATATTTCGTATAAGTGGGATCATACAACATGTGGCCCTTCGTGCCTAATTTCTTTCACTTAGCATAATGTTTACAAGGCTCATCTGTATTGTAGCATGCATTCGTATTTCATTTCTTTTTATGGCAAACTGATAGTCCATTGTAAGTATATACTGAATTTTGTTTATTGATTCATCAGTTGATGAACACTTGGGTTGTTACCATTTTGGCCTATAATGAACAAGGGTGCTATGAACATTCACATACAATTTTTGTTTGAATATCAGTTTTTAGTTATCTTGAATATACCCCTAGGACTGGATTTGCTAGGTTATATGGAAACTATGTTTAACTTTTTGAGGAATAGCCACAACATTTTTCCACAGGGACAGCACCGTTTTATGTTTCCAACAGTAGCTGAGAGTTTTGGTTTCTCTATATCCTTCACATTTGTTCTTATTCTTTTCCTTTTTTAAAAAATTATAGCCACCCTAATATATAACACATGCAAAAGAATAAAGGTAGATCCTTCCCTCATACTATATAGAAAAACTAACTCAAAATGGATCAAAGACCTAAAGTTAAAACTAAAATTGTAAACCTTTATAAGAAATTATAGAGGTTAATTTCCAAACCCTTGAATTTGGCGGTGGATTCTTAGATATGACACCAAGAGCACAATCAACAAAAAAGTGGATGAATTATATTACATCAAAATTAAAAACTACTGTGCAAATTTGGTGCATTATCAACAGAGTAAGAAGGCAACCCACAGAATGGGAGAAAATATTTGCAAGTCATATATCTCATAAGGGATTGATTTCTACTATATATATATATATACACACACACACACACACATATATATATATATACATTTAAGAGTAAGGAACTCTTAAAACTCAACAACAAAAAACAACTCAATTTAAAAGTGGGCAAGGGTCTTAAACAGACATTTCTCCAAAAACATATATACAAACGTCCAATAAGCACATGAAAAGATGCTCAACATCTCTAATAATTGGGAAAATGCAAATGAAAACCATAATGAGATACTACTGCAAACCCATTAGAATAGTCATTATTTTAAAAACAGCAACAGAAAATAACAAATGTTGGTCAAGATGTCGAGAAATTGCAACCTTTGTGCATTGCTGGTAGGAATGTAAAATGGTTCAGACACAGTGGAAAACACCATGACAGTTCTTCAAAAAAATTAAACTTAGAATTACATATGATCCAGCAATTCTACCGCTGGCATATACCCCAGATAACTGAAAACAGGGACTTGAACAGAAATTTCTACAACTTTGTTAACTGCAGCATTATAGTCAATAGCCAATTGTAGCCAATAGCCAATTGTTCATTGCACAATAGCTGAAAGGTGGAAACAACGCAAATGTCCATTAATGAATAAATGGATAAACAAAATGTGATATATACATACAATGGAACATTATTCAGCCTTAAAAAAGGAGGAAATTCTGATGTATAGTACAGCATATAGGAATCCTGAGACCTTATGCTGTGTGAAATAAGCCAAACAAAAGGACAAATATTGAATGATTCCATTTACATTGAGTAACTAAAGTCACTAAGATAACTAAAACGTCAGTCATAGAGACAGAAAGTAGAATGGTGGTTACTGGGGTCTGGGGGAAGGAGGAGTGGGGAGTTATTTTTAATAGGTCCTGATTTTCAGTTTGGGATGATAAAAACGTTCTGAAGATGTATAGCGGTGATGGTTGTACAACAATATGAATGTACTTAATACCATTGAACTATACACTTAAAATGGTTAAAATGGGAAATTTTTTATTAAACATTTTTAACTACAATTTTTAAAATGTAAAAAAGAGTATGCCATTTCATTTATAAATGTTTATGAATTTTCCAGATTTCCTTTGTTGTTGATTTCTAATTTCATTCCCTTGTGGTTGAAGAAGATACTCTGCATGATTTCCATCCTTTTACATTTATTGGGATTTGTTTGATGGCCTAACATGTGGTTGATTCTGGAGGATGTTGCATGTGCACTTGAGAAGAATGTGGAATCTAATGCTACGGGGTGGAGTATTTGTCTGCCTTTAAAATAGTTGAATTAAAGTCTATTACTTTAGGAGTTCCATTACTCCTTATAGCTAAAACTTTTGTTCCATTGCTACGTATGGCTAAGATGTTGGGGAAGACATTTCTAGAAAGAAGAAATCCTGGGCGACAGTGCCCAGAAAATTATAGGGAGATGAGAATTTTCTACATGGTCCTGAAGAAGGGGAAGAAACAGAAACAACTGATCAACATTCCCAAACTCTGAAAGGCAGGTGAATGACACAGGTCCCCATGGCACGTTCCCATCCAGACACAGACACCCTCTCTGTGACGGAACAGAGGCAGAGGAGGCAGCCGGTCAGTAGACAACATGGATCTCCGTGGCCACCAGTTTGGCTGGGCTGTGGTCCTGGAGCGGGGTGCTCAGAGACTCACCTTGGTGATATCAAGCTGTGATCAGTGCAGGGACCACAAAGAACACATCTCCAAGCAAGTCCAGAAGACTGTCTGGGATTTCAGCCAGGGAGTGCTTGTCATGGAAGTATTCATTAGCCACAAGGTGCAAATACTGAGGCGGGATGTGCTGTAAAAAAAGCCGCGGTGGCTCAAGCCTGTAATCCCAGCACTTTGGGAGGCCGAGACGGGTGGATCACAAGGTCAGGAGATTGAGACCATCCTGGCTAACACGGTGAAACACCGTCTCTACTAAAAAAAAAAAAAAATACAAAAAACTAGCCGGGCAAGGTGGCGGGCGCCTGTAGTCCCAGCTACTGGGGAGGCTGAGGCAGCAGAATGGCGTGAACCCAGGAGGCAGAGCTTGCAGTGAGCTGAGATCCGGCCACTGCATTCCAGCCTGGGCGACAAAGCGAGACTCCGTCTCAAAAAAAAAAAAAAACTGTAGTCATAGGAGATCCAGATCAACCACAGTGGCCAACACGTTAAACACTCACCTGTGCAGGTATGACTCTGAATGCTTTACCCACATTGCTTCATTTAATCCACACAGCAACCCTATGATGCAAGTATCAAAACTAGTCCCATTTCACAGATTAAGAAACTGAGGCTCAGAGAGCTGAAGTGGTTGGGCCCAACTGGAAGAAGTATGATTCTTTCACAAGTCTATTTGCATCCAAATCCCATGCTCCTGACCACAGGCCTCTCTCTCTCATGTCTCAGAATGAGTCACTCCTGGACAGAACTGGCTGTATCATCTGTGGAGCTCAGTGAAAAGTAAAAACATAAGCTCCTTGTTCAAAAAATCATTAAGAATTTCCAAATTTCCAGATGGTGACAACAGAGCATTAAACCAAATGTAGGACCCTTCTGAGCAACAGGGTCCTCTGTGACTACACAGGGAGAACATCCATGAAATCAGCCCTGCTCCTGGTACCAGCACTGCCTCCAGCCCTTAGCTATTATCTTACCTAAGCGAGTTGGACTCTTGGAGCCTCAGTTTCCTCATCTGTAGGGATGTAGAGGATTATATGAGACGTGAAGAGAGAAGTATGCTGCTTGGCCCAGAGTAGGTATTCAGTCCTGTTGGTTCCCCCAGGTCCCATTGCTGAGTGCCTTAATAGGACATTCGATGCTTCTCTGACCTGGCACCAGCCTGCCTCCCAGGCTTCTCCCTCTCGACTTCCCCCAGGCACTAATGGTAGAGAGTGCATGGTAAATTCCATGAAGATTCAGGGATCTGGTGCTCTAGGAAATGCTGGAAAGGTGTTGCAGCTCAAACCCCTACCACTAAGACAGCAGCACAGCCCTTGATGGGTTTCTTCTTAATTTGGAGGCGAGGCAGTGTACACCACATTGGGGAATGCTGCTCAGACTCATTTATCAGGTCCTCAGGAGGCTGGTGGTTTTTAATCAGGCCATGGCAAGGAAGGCCTCTGCAGTAGGTCCAGTCTATGGCGTAAGGGCCTGGCCTCTTTGGCCATATAACCAGCAGACCCCATGGTGCTGGAGGTGTCCAAGGCAGGTATAGATGCTGTGTAGATTCTCAGGTGAGTCCCCATAGGACAGTCAGAGTGCAAAGTCCTAGGGTTCTGGGGTAAGGCTATGCCTTCTGCATCAGAGAACTACTTACTGTTTAAAAAGCAGCCCCTAGCATGCTACTGTGCCTAGGAGAAACACATGCCCTTCCATTCCTCTTGCACTTTCCCGCACAACCTACTTCCCACTCTACTTGAAATGTCGTTCTGCTCAGTTGTTCCCCTCCCCTAAGGCTCAGATCAACGAGCATCTTCTCCATGAGGACATCTCCAGTCCACCTGAGAATTCCAGTGTATAAATTACAACATCAATGTCTCTCAAACCTTAGTCCCGATTCATCATCAGATAGCTGCAACTTGTCAAACATCCCTCCACCAGGGAGACCTGAGGGATCTCTGCCTGTAGTGTTTCTTTCTGTTTTCCTACTTTTTTTTTTCTTTTCTTTTTGAGACAGAGTGTCTCACTCTTTTGCCCAGACTAGAGTACAGTGGCGAGATCCTGCAGCCTCAAACTCCCAGGCTCAACAATCCTTCTGCTTGGCCTCCCAAGTAGCTGGCACCACAAATGCATACCACCAGTCCTGCCTAATTTTTTTGTTTTTTGAAGAGACAAGGTTTTCCTGTGTTGCCCAGGCTATTCTTGAACTTCTGGGCTCAAACAATCCTCCTGCCTTGGCCTCCCAAAATGTTGGGATTACAGGTGTGAATCACCGTGCCAGTTTCAGAGGGCTTTTCCTAAAATAGAAATCAAATCATGTCCTTCTTCCTTCTGTTCTCAGTCTTTAGGACGAAGTGTATGCTCATTACATAGCTTATAACAGCTAAAAGCATTCTCTCCTGCTGCAGCCAACCCTCAGCTGATCTCTTCACACCCTCTGCTCCCAGTTGGTACTCTTGGTTCTTCCCAGTTTATCCACCCACCCATTCCATCACCAGACAAGCTCCATTAATCCTCCAAATCCTTCTCCCCAAGACAGCTGCCTGTCCCCTTCTGTGTGCACCACAGGGCCTTGGACATTGCTGTGCTTCGTGTGTACTGTATTGAAGTGTCTTGTCATCTCCGTCCACCCCATATTGCACCCCAGTGCCCAGGGAAGTGCAGGGGCATGTGGACTCTCACTAAACATGTGTTCCATGGACAAGTGAACAAAATGAATATTGGCACTGAGTCCACACTGAATAAATGTTTATGGAAAAAGAGGAAGATGGAAAAAGGAGAAAAGAAAGGAAGAAAAGCAATCCATCTCTATATCCAAGTGTCTAGAGTAAGACCAGATACTGCTAAGTTTGTGCAGTGAATGAATGAATTATTGATAGAACAATAAATGAGTGAATGATGGGTCTTGCCAGAACCTGGCCCAATGCCTGGCTGGTGTGTAGTGAATACAGGTCCCCAGTCCCATGTGTGTTTCAGCATTCAGAGCTTTTCAGACTGTAGGTAGACAATAAAGCACCCATGCTGTGTGTTATGACACAGGCTCAGGGTGGGGGCAACACCCCAAAACCCACATTAATGCATCCACAGAGAAATATCTGAATAGTGGGATAAATAACATGAATAAATGTGTGGGAACGAAAATGACTGATAGCCACAAATCAGTTGAGGTCCGGTTCTGCTCCTGGGTGGGTTACAAAAAGCCTCTGGGTTTTTGGAGCTCTTCCAGGTCAGGGATTGTGGATTGGGTTTATGGACCTATTAGTTTGGACCTGTGTCCCCCACCAAATCCCATGTTGAATTGTAATCCCTAATTTTGGAGACGGGGCCTGATGGGAGATGATTGGATCGTAGGGGCAGTTTCTCATGAATGGTTAGCACCATTCCTTTGGTGCTATTCTCATGATACAGTTCTCACAAAATTTGGTTATTTAAAAGTGTGTGGCACCTCATCCCTCTCTCCTTCCTCCTGCTCTAACCATGTAAGACGTGCCTTCTTCCCCTTCGCCTTCCACCAAGATTGTAAGTTTCCTGAGGCCTCCCGAGAAGCTGAGCAAACACCAGCATCATGCTTCCTGTACAGCCTGCAGCACCATAAGCTAATTAAGCCTCTTTTCTTTATAAATTACCCAGTCTCAGGTATTTCTTAATAGCAGTGCAAGAGTGGACTAATACACCTGTGCTTAGTAAAGGTCTATTGAATGACTGAGTGAGTGAGGAGTGTCTGTGCCCCTGGCCTCTCCCGCTGAGTGTGACCCAGGGCTATCTGTTAAGTGCATGTGTCTCTGGAGTACTGCAGCCTCCCAAGTTACTCACCAGGATGTTTTGTATCAGATGGAGGGCAAGGGACTTGTTGGAGCCACTGAGGATCTCAGGAGCCTCCTTCTGTGGAGAGAAGCAGTGCCCTCTGTAAGCCATCCGATCATCAGAAGGTAAACCCATCTCCCTGAGGGCATGGGCAGCCGACTTTCACAGGGGAAGCTGGGTAAGGAGCCCTTGAGCCCAGGCAGCCACATGTGGAAGTGGCCTCAGTGTCCTGGTCAGTTAATTTCTTCTTCTCACTTTTGATAAAAGGCAGCTGTTCCCTGTCATTCCATCTGCAGCCTTGTAGGGCCCGAGTGGCCACCTTGTGGGAAGGCTTCCGCTATGGGCTAAGTTGTGGCCCTCTTAAAATTCACACATTCAACCTTAACCCCCTGCACTTCAGAATGTGACTATTTGGAGATAGTACTTTTAAAGGGGTGATTATGTTAAAATGCAGCTGTTAGAGTGGGCCCTAATCCAATCTGGCTGATGTCCTTATGAGAAAAGGAAGTTTAGACACACAAAGCGATATCAGCACCTTAATCTTGGACTTCCAGTCCCTAGAACTGTGAGAACATGAATGTCTGTGGTTTAAGCCTCCCAGTCTATGGTATTTTATTATGGCAGCCCTGACTGCCTAAGAGGTCCCAACTTGGCTTTGGCACCAAGTTCAAAGAGAAGCCAGAAAATTTCCAAACTGGTGTTTGTTGTTCTCCTTCTAAAGACCTTTGTGGGTGGGGCCTCTGAGAAGCCACAGTGGGAGGTCAGGCAGTGGTGGTGAGGCTGGTGGCTGAAAACACAGGCTCCCTGCACTGCCCTCACCAGCTGAAAATTTGGCAAGGGACTCAACTCTTTCTGCCTCAGGCTCCTCATCTGTAAGATGGAGTTTGCAACAAGTACCTCCTGCGAGGGTGGTGATGAGAACTGAGCGAGTTGATATTTGTAAAGCTCTTACAATGATACTTGGTATGTAGTAAGCGCTTCATGTGATTATTTGTTAAATTACCATTTTCTGGCAAAATTACAGCTTTAAAATGTGAGGCGTCAGAAACCCTATCCACGTGGCAAATGAATTTTCTTGGTATGTTTTCTGCTGAAAATCTTGGGGTAATGAATCACTATGGCGGATACTTAAATGAATACTAGGGCCATACCTGTCTCCTGGAATCTCAGGGAACCCTCAGAGTTATTTAAGTTACCCACAAGCATATTTTAACTACTAAACACCTTCTCTGTACATTAAGGAACTCAGATTTGTTTCTCAGGAATTTCCTGTGGTCTCTAACAGCTTGCAATGGGTTTAACTGCAAATTCACATGGAATTTCAGCATGCACACAGGCTTTTGAGCTCTGCAAATTCTGTCCTTGAATAACTCCAATATCTAGCATTTACTGAGCACTGACTGTATGCCAGGTTGTTTGATGTACACCTGTGAGACACATGCTAAGATGAGCCCTATTTCACAGATGAAGTAGGGGAAGCTCAGAGAGGGTGGGCAACTCCCCTAATATCACACAGCAGGTAAGCAGAGAACTCAGCATTTAAAGGCAGAGCCTAGGCTGGGCACCACCCCATGACTGTAATCTCAGGACTTTGGGAGGCCGAAACAGGTGGATCACTTGAGGTCAGGAGTTGGAAACCAACCTGGCCAACATGGTGAAACCCTGTCTCCACTGAAAATACAAAAAAAAAAAAATTAGCTGGGCATGGTGGTAGGTGCCTGTAATCCAGCTACTCAGTAGGCTGAGGCAGGAGAATCGCTTGAACCCAGGAGGTGGAAGTTTCAGTGAGTCAAGATCACACCACTGCACTCCAGCCTCAGCAACAGAGGAAGACTCTGACTCAAAAATTAAATTTAATTTAATTTAAAAGGCAGAGCCTAAATGCATAAAAATTATACACCACTGTCTCCTTACTAGCCGGGAGATGTTGGAAAGACGCCTTAGCTGCTCTGATCCTCAGTTTCTTTAAAATAGGGAAAATCATGCCTGTTTTCAAGTTGTTGCTTGAATGGCCTGTGCTTGGTACTGGAAGGCACTGGGGAACTGGTTACAGTAGTTACAGTGGTGGTTGTCATCACTAGCACCTGCCTTCTTCTTTCTAATACACACCCAGAAATCACTGAAAGGCCTTACTTAAGCCATGAACTGTGATTCAGTGGCCTCGTCTGCAACGTGAGGACAAAAATTCCTAGTCCTACTTCAAAACATTGCCCTGGAGATCAAATTAATAATGGCAGAACATGCTTTCACAACTCAATGAACTCGGGACTCTGGTTCTAGACAGCCACCAACTGGCTTTGTAATCTGATGAACCTCTTTATTTTTTAAGCCTATTTCCTCCAGCTTAAAATGAGGAGGTCAATCTATATAAATGAACTTCAACAGTATTAGGAATTTGAACTCTCCACTCTTCCACAGATGAAAAGTTTATTTCCAATGAAGAGAGTCTTTCTAAGACACGGAATCAAAAAAATCATGGGTCTTTCCTGGCACCTGGGCCTCAGCTCAACAATCTCTCACTAGAAGAGCCTTTCCTGACCACCTGTTATCCTCTCTAAGGATACCTTCTCTCCCCACTTGTGTCCTTCATAGCGTCTATCACTCTCTGAAATCATCTTCTCAACCTCGTGTCTCATCTGTCTCTCCCCACCAGAGTGTAAGCTCCCAGAAAGCTCGTATGCTCAGTTTTTATAAGTCTCTAATAAATGCTCAGTACATACTTGTTGAATAAATAAAATGATTTAACAATTTTGCAACTTATACAACCTTAGCATTCTCCGATGTCAAAATGTCAGAACCAAGGCTGGACATGAACAGTTTAAAGGACTGAAGTTTTTCTTTCTTTCTTTTTTTTTTTTTTTTTTTTGAGACGGAGTCTCGCTCTGCCGCCCAGGCTGGAGTGCAATGGCCGGATCTCAGCTCACTGCAAGCCCCGCCTCCTGGGTTTACGCCATTCTCCTGCCTCAGCCTCCCAAGTAGCTGGGACTACAGGCGCCGCCACGTCACCCGGCTAGTTTTTTTGTATTTTTTTTTTTTTAGTAGAGACGGGGTTTCACCGTGTTAGCCAGGATGGTCTGGATCTCCTGACCTCGTGATCCACCCGTCTCGGCCTCCCAAAGTGCTGGGATTACAGGCTTGAGCCACCGCGCCGGGCCAGGACTGAAGTTTTTCAAACCTATCTGAATGTCAGCTCTGAAGTGGTTACTGCATTTTTTGGAAACGATCATTTAAAATATTGTTTGAACACAGACAAAATGGACCCATCCCCTCTTTCCTTTTTATGTAGTTGTTTCTTCCACCCTAAACCTCATCACATGAGGAGGAAGACAGACACTTGTTGTGACTGGCCCGGTCCTCACTTGCCCTCTTTCAGAGAGAGGAAAGGTGATCACTGTGTGCTTGGCTAGTGGACTTCAGCATTTACAACACCTGCTGTCATCTGTGGAAATGCCCAACTGTTGAAGCCAAGAGCTACATCATGGTTTGAGAGAGTGGCAGCATGGACAGCCAGAATCCTTACCATAGGCAGCAGGAAGCCACACTCATGGTTATTGACTCCAATGATGGAAGGAATTGCTTTAAATGCTTTCTGAGACAATAGATCTAGAGGCTCATTAGGAAAGAAAGCACCATCAACCACTCGAGTGAAAGGCTTTGTTTTCTCTAGTAAGGAAGGAAAAAAAATCATCAGCTATTTCCGTTCACAAAATCTGCAGTCCCAAATCCTGACCAAGCAAAGACAACATAGTCTAGCACTGGCTTAAATGCACTTAAAAAGTAAAAACAAACACTATGGGCCCAGCTCAATATATCAGTCCCTGGCAGCTCTGCCACGTACTCGGGCAAGGGGGCTAAACTTGTCTGTGTCTTATTTTCTTATCTGCTAAATGGGAATGATAATAATGTCTATCAAGAAAAACAGTGGCCTGTGATATTGTTTGGCTGTGTCCCCACCCAAATCTCAAATACAGCTCCCATAATTCCCACATGTTGTGGGAGGGATCTGGTGAGAGGTAATTGAATCATGGGGCAGGTTTTTCTCATGCTATTTGGATGACAGTGAATAAATCTCATGATATCTGATGGTTTTATAAAGCGAGCTCCCCTGCACAAGCTTTTTTTTTTGCTCACCACCATGTAAGATGTGCCTTTGCTTTTCCTTCAGCCTCTGCCATGATTGTGAGGCCTCCTCAGCCATGCGGAACTGTGAGTTTATTAAACCTCTTTCCTTTATAAATTACCCAGTCTCAGGTATGTCTTTATTAGCAGCATGAGAAGAGACTAATACAGCCTAGCCCAGAGATTCTCAAAGTGTGGTTCCTAGACCAGCAGCATCAGCATCATCTGGGAACTTGTTATAAATGCACATTCTCAGGCCCACTTCAGGCTCCTCAATAAGAAACTCTGGGGTTGGGGTGTAGCCCAGGAACCTTCTTGTAGCTGGTCCTCCTGGTGATCCTAATGCATATTCAACTTTCAGAACTACTGGCCAAATGCAAAGGGAAAAATGGTGGTAGATGGAGTGGTCAGGACTGTAGGGGTTGGTGTGAACATCTTGCTCAAGTGTCTCCCTGAGACACAGTGCCTTGGATATGCCTGGATATTTTTTGAGTCTCAGAAAGGAACACTCAGCCCTAATCATGGTTTCCTTAGGTTTTTATTTTAGAATTTGGGTAGAAAGTAGCACATGAAAGAGTTTGACACAACATCAAGTCCAGGACTGATTCTCCATCTCACTGAGTCTAGCATGGATCAGAATGGACATTCAGTACACACCACATAACTAGCAAATGTTGAAATCTGAGACAATGATCTTGTTCATTCAAAGACTGTCATCAAAGACTCTCAAGTTTGGAAGGGACATAAAGATTACCCGGTCCAATTATCTGTCACTGATTGAAAGTTTGTCAGAGGTCAGCTAGATTTTGCTTGAATACCTGGAGAGGTGAGCATCTCACCACCTTCTAAAGGAGCCCAGTCATTTTCCAGACAACTGAGGTCTTGAAAAGTTTTCAGTTATGCAGAACTAAAATGACTTCCTAATAGAACTTCCAGCTCCTGATTTTGACTGCAGCTTCTGGAAGCATATGTAACAAGGGTGGTCCCTCTCTCCAGTGAGATGCTTTCGGGGACTTAGAGACAAGCCTTGTACTTTGCTGAATCTTCTCCAGGCTAAGTGGCACCCCTTCCCCAACAATTTTCTTAAATTACCTACAAGGGTTCTATACCCCTACTTATTTTTTTTTTTTTACTGCAGTTACCAAGTATCCCCAATCCTCCTCTTTTCTATATTCCAAATCCAAATAAATAACAGAGGGGTAGGATTTGTTTATCCATCCAAAGGGCAAGCCCACCCCCAAAACTGCCCCCTCTGTCCTCACCTGGCTGAGGGTCAGCAGCTCCTTGGAGGATTTTGTCCTCAGGCACCTCAGCAGGTCCTCAGAGTCTGACGCATTGTTCCCACAGAAATGTGCAACCACCTGCAGCTATTTTGCAGAGAAGGACCAGGTTAGAGTATGATATTGGAAGCATCTAGGAAAATGGAAGCTGGAAAATGCCCTCCAATCAGACACAGGTTTGTCCTCCACATATAAGTCCATCCTGCTACCCCTGCCTAGCCCCACGCCCCTATAATGGAAGGTGCACATGACGGACAGGTTGCCACTGCATCACCCTAACTCGCCTGGCTCCCCTTGTCATCTTTAGTGAACACCACAGCTGGGGATGAGAGTTTGCCAGTCTGTGACTGTGGAATGGAATCAAGATTCCTGGTCACAAAGAGATCAGTCCTATGAGCTTGGCTGCATTGGTACTTGGCCCCTCCGGAGTCTAGAAGCCTAATCTTGAGGTGCTAAATGAAGACAGAAACACCAAGAGCGAGGAGCAGCTTTGCAAGCTCCTTCATTGTCAGTAGAGGCAGGGCTCCAGATGAGATTCTTAGCTTGTCAGCCCTGCCCAAGCCCCAGGCCCACACACAGCCTGGAATGTCCTACCTGTCTTTTTTCCTGCCTCTATACCAATCCTTCCCATTCTTTAATGCCCAAGGCCTTCCCTCCACGATGTCCTTTCAGGCCATTACACCCCCCAGAAACCCCTTCCTCATCCAATCTCCTATAAGCTCAATGTTCCCCACCTTCCATGCCTGGCCCATTGCTGAACACCTGCTTTCCTTGTCACTGAACCTTCCATATTTGTAGAACTCGCTCCCTGAAAATGATGGTTCTTAATCTTCTGGGAGTCATGGATACTCTGAGAATCCAATCAAAGTCACAGACCCTCTCCCTGAGAAAACGTGCGAGTATGTGGAGTCTGACACAATTGTGGGACCACTTCCCAAACCTATCCATGGATTCCAGGATTTAATCCTATCCATGGATAGGTGATAAAAATATTAGATTGCCCTCAAGTTTAGGATGTGCTTTCTCCACTGATAAGTCCCAAAGCTCTAACAGAGCAGGGAAAATAGTGGGCACCCAGTGATGCGTGTCAAGTGAATAAATATATGCCCAAAGTGAAAATAGTTTTATGGAGAATGTTACCAAAATCAGTATTTCTGTGTATTGAGGTATTCTTTTTACAACTTTATAACTCTATGTTACTGCTCTTGGTATATACTGTTACTTTCTATAAGATGTTTAAGAAAATTTACCATGAAAATGATATAATACTCAAGAGATGGCTCCACAGCCCAGTGCTTAATTAATGTGCATTGAATGAAACAGCTCATTCGTTAACTCATTCATTCAGAACATTTATGGCTGCCTGATATATACCAAGTATTATGCTGGGGGCCTGAAGGACAGAGAGATCCTGGTCTCTAGGACCTCACGATCTAGTAGATAATTAAGACAAGAGACAGATGAGAAATATCGTGTGATAGATGCCTCTTATAAACCCATGCCAGACAACACTAATCAATCAGAGCGTTATTTCCCACTGAGCTGGAAACAGCCTCTAAATCTTTCTTAACACAATGTCCTGGGTATCCATTCCCAGTAGAGTCGTGTAGGCATAGAAGAGCTGTACAGGATACAGGGCACTGAGTTATATATCACCAGCAAAGAAACACGGGTAAGATGTAAGAACCATAACACACATACACACACACTTGTGCACACCAGTGGTGTGGCATTGTGTAGCTAGATCCATTTCCTGTTGAACCAGACCTTTCATGGTGGAACAAGGTTCACCTTGGGCCAGCATGAGGTTCCTTGGGCATGGTCACTAAGGAAAGCCAAACACATGGTGAGAAGGTGCCTGACCACATTCTCTGCTAACTGAGGAGGGGAAGCTGGCAGGGTGTTAACAGTATACATACGTCCTCACTCTTCTCATAATCATGGGCCTTCAGGTAAGGGATGATGGCCACTCCACTCTCCATGATGGCTTTGTGGAATAATCCTTTGGCCATGGGAGACAGTATCTGGAGAGAGAACACAGAAGACCCAAGAAAAGTTACTCCCCAGTGACACACATACCATTCATCCCTCTTCAGAAACCTTCCCAGGAAGCCTCCTTAAAAGCTCTAAGCTTAGAGGGGAAAAAACCCTGGTTTGGGGGTTAAAGGACTAGCTGTGAAGGTTTGGGCAACTTACTTAACCTCTCTGAGCCCCTGGTTCTTCATGGACTTTGGTGTCAAATGTTCAGACATGTGATTTCTAGCTCCTTCACTTCCTAGCTAGGTAACCTCAGACACGTTGCTTATTATTTCTTTCTTTCTTTTTTTTTTTTTTTGAGATAGAGTCTCACTCTGTGGCCAGACTGGAGTGCAGTGGTGCAATCTCAGTTCACTGCAACCTCCAACTCCCAGGTTCAAGTGGTTCTCCTGCCTCAGCCTCCAGAGTACCTGGGACTACAGGGGTGTGCCACCATGCCCAGCTAATTTTTGTATTTTTAGTAAGATGAGGTTTCACCATGTTGGTCAGGATAGTCTCAATCTCCTGACCTCATGATCTGCCCACCTCAGCCTCCCAAAGTGTTGGGATTACAGGCATGAGCCACCGAACCCGGCCAAGTTGCTTAATATTTCTAAGTATCAGTTCACTCCCCTGTAAAGCTGGCGTAAAAATTGAGCCCGTATCACAAAACTGTTGTGAAAAGCAGAAGAAGGAATAAACATAGAACTCTTCACAGAGTGTCTGGTCCAATTTTGCTCATGAAATAATGGCTGTAATAATATATGAAAAATTAGGTTAATATAATCCACCTTAGAAGGTAATTTTGAAGATGTAAAAAGACCACAGATATTGTCAAGTGCTATTCAGCAGAAGCTTTCTTAACTCACCACCATGTCACTCATTGCTGCAATTCACCTGCCAACTGATGCCGAGGAAATGCTGACCACTGGGCCATTTTCCAGCACCTCTGTACATTTCTCTTCTCACCAGTTTCTTGGCAAGAATTGGGTTTGTTCGCTTCCAAATCCGTTTTGTCAATTGCACTTGTTATTGTAAATACATAATCAATGAAATATCATGAGAACAAATGAACTGTATGTGTAAAAAGAAAATCAAATTATGTCTGGAAAAAAATATTGATAAAAGATGGCTAAAAAATATTGCATCGGGCCAGGCATAGTGACTCACGCCTATAATCCTAGTACTTTCGGAAGTCAAAACAAGAGGATCACTTGAGCCCAGAAGTTCAAGACCATCCTGGGCAATATAGCTAGACCTCATCTCTAAAAAAAAAAAAAAAAAAAAAAAAATTAGCTGGGCAGCTGGGCGAGGTGGCGCGTGCCTGTAGTCCTAGCTCCTTGGGAGGCTGAGGTAGGGCGATTGCTTGTAACCAAGAGTTTGGGCTGCAATGAACTATAATCACCCCACTGCTTGCCAGCCTGCACAACAGAGTGAGACCTTGTCTCAAAAAAATATATTGCTGTCACCGGGCACAGTGGCTCATGCCTGTAATCCCAGCACTTTGGGAAGATAAGGCAGGTGGATCACCTGAAGTCGGGAGGTTGAGACCAGTCTGACCAACATGGAGAAACCCCATCTCTACTAAAAATACAAATGTAGCCAGACATGGTGGAACATGTCTGTAATCCCAGCTACTCAGGGGGCTGAGGCAGGAGAATTGCTTGAACCTGGGAGGCAGAGGTTGTCGTGAGTCTAGATTGCGCCATTGCACTCCAGCCTGGGCAACAAGAGTGAAACTCCATCTCAAAACAAACCAAAAATCCATATGTGTGTGTGTATGTATATATATGCTATACAGATATACATATAGAGAGAGAGAGAGACAGATATATATATATATTGCTGTCAAATTTTGTGTGGACAAGAAAGAAGTAAAATATTTACAGGAAAAGTAAAAAAATTCCAAATGTACTAAAATCAGGCGGTTTTGCAGGCATCCTTAAGTTTGCACACACTGTAAAGAAATCGAAACTGCAATTTGAGGACAGCGAATTTTGCGGGTGGTTTATGCAAGATAATCCACATTGGAACTCGAGTCGGCAGACCAACTCTGCAAACATAAGGCCACGTATCAAACTGTTGGTGAGGGAATATACATTTTATGGTTTCAATTAAAATAAAATATTTATATGAATCTTTTGGCATTTAATGCCTTAGCTGAGTTTCCTATTAAACAAGTAATTACAATGACCACCCTGGTAATTGAATACTAGGGTTTCTCCTCTACAAATACAAGGGATTTTCCCTCAAATTATTGGTCACTCTGTGACCTTAGGTGATTTATTTAAACTTTCCCAAAAACGGCTGTCTTGTCTGTGAAATGAGACTGAGCCCCTAACTCATAATGTGTGTCCGAGGCTTGAAGAAATCCCAGTCTGTTAGTCTGACACCTAGGTTATATGTGAATCTGATTATGTTGATTGCTTTGTTGTACCTCTAACTCAATCTGGTATCAAGTCCTAGTCAGTAATTTAAACAGTCTCTTTAGACAGCATAATCACTTCAAATAAATCCATAGCCTCTCAGATTTGCTCCCCACCCCACCCACCGTCACTCTTTGCCAAGATGGTGTCTGGCTGTGTAAGTCAAGGGATGCTAATAGGACCACATGAGTGAGAGGGCAGAGGGAGCTTGGACCCACTTGCAGAAGTCCTTGCACTGTTGTGGTCTCCACAGCAACGTCCTGCTGCCCAGGCTCTTGGGAGGAGGATGAATTCTCACGTGGTGAGGTCATGATCTGTCCTCTCGTCTTGATCAAAGCCCACTGACCCTCCCTGGCTGGCTCAGTGCCCCACCTCACCGTGCCCAGTGCTCAGCACTGTGCTCCAGCACAGGCTAGGCTGTGGTTTCACTCTGTTCTTGAGTCCATGAAGCTCACCTGTAGCCCCCTGCCCTCCTCCTCCTCCTCTAGCTCCCAGCCAGGTTGGTAGTCACCTCTGAGTTTTCTTCAAAGCGACACAGTGATGTCTGGATCAATTTCAAGGAATTGGGGATCCAAGGGAAGTGGGAGCACTCTCTGAGATCTCTCTTGGCCCAACCACTTCTGCCTTGCTGTGGCTGCCCCAGGTTGGTTGAGATGTGGAACCCTTCTGTCAGTATCCTCCTGGAGAACCCTTCACTGCTTAGCACACATTTCATCCTTGGCACATATTTTATCCCATCACTGCACCCCATCACTTTCCCCCTTTGCTGTACCCCTTTAGGACCTATGTCTAAGAGGGGGAGTCAGGGCACTTTGCATAACACATGCTTTCCCTACCTCTGTTCCCTTCTCCTTTCCAAAATCCACTGTACAGAAGGGCCGGATTTTCCTGTTTGTCCTATTTTGGGTATCTTCTCCACCATATACCTTCCCTTCGTTGTAATGATTGCTAGAGGTAAGGGAATGGTTTTGTGGTATAGAAATGCAAGATATATTGGCTTGCTCTTCCCAAAACACTATCCTTATTGCACTAGGTAGATACAATTTTCTTTAATAACAGATTTTTTTAAATGTCCATTTAAAGAAAAAAAATCAAGTAAACTGATAGTGAATTTGGTAGTGGGAATGGTACAAATTGTGAAGACAGAAGGTCTAGGGCTGAGCTTTGTGAGGCCACAGAGCACATGTAAGAAACTGTGATGAACGTGTACCTGGAAAAGTCCAAGGTGTACTCCAAGGAGGAAGAGAGTCATGGCTACGATTTATTAAAGAATAAGTGAGGTTGGAAAAGCAAAGCACTAAGAAGTTCAGGAGAAACAGGGGAAGGTTCTTGGAAGAGGTGGAGTCAAATTGGATTTTCAAGAAGAAGCTGGAGAAGAAAGACATCCACACTGGGGGTGGTGTTGGTAACAAGACAGTTTGTGTGAAGTGCTTTAAAACAGTTGAGTGAGCAGTGGTGTAGAGAATTGGTAATATTTCTGGTCAGATGAAGGGACAGATTTGAAGGCCAGGGAGAATCTTTTTGGTGGCAAGTATGAAAGGCCAGAGGGGAAATAATATAATCTAAGAGGCCTCAAGGTTGCCAAGGAGGCTGTAGACCAAATGGCCATTGAAGACTCTTGTTGGCAGGGCCAGCCGGGCTGCCAGTCTGAGCTGGCAGTGTTTGTGCCTTCAGAGTCACTCGCTTGTCCCAGCAGCAACCTTCTTCCTCTTCTCAGAAACTTCTCAGCTTCTCCAGCCTGCACTGTGTCCCACAGGCAGGGCTGGAAACCTCATTCATCCTTGGGTCTCTGGAACTTGTAATCCTAAAATGTCTTGCGTGGTCTGGAATGTCTTTTCTATTTCCCCCATCCGGGAAGTCCAAAGCCTATCACATTATCTTTCCCCAGCTCAAGAGTTAATCATCAGCTTCTTATGTAAATCAGAACAGGAAAGTCTTGCTTGGTCAGTTCCTTTGAGAATATTGTTCTGATGCTGTTCTTCAGTAACTCGGCTGCCTCTGCCTGCTTATTCAGCATTTACTGGTTAACAAGAAGTTCTTTCTGGCTCCCGAACAAAGTTCTCTGAAGCGAGCAGCAGCCGTCGATGTTCACGGAGTTCAGGCAGGCAGCCAAATGAGCGGGAATTGGGTGCACCCAGGCCAGATCCTATTTTGGGCTATCTGGGTCCTTGCAGCCCCCACCAAGGGTGAGATATCCAATGGGAGAGGAGGGCTCTCAGAAGATGGGGTGGGCCAGGATTTTCCACTGGTAGAAATAAGGTTATTTTTTAGAGGTCTCTGAGGGTCCGTGGAGAGCTATGTAGTACTTTGATGGCATCAATATTCTGGTGTTGCCGAGAACCTAGGACCAGAGCTCCTTTCTTGGGGTGGGTAGCACACAAAAGACCCTGGTTCTGCCCTTGGGATGCTCACACGCTGCAAGGGGTTTAGAGGGGCTCTATCCTGAGCACTGGGGAGGTGTGAGGAGCAGAGCCTGTGCTTCCGCACTCCTGGCTGCAGCGACAGGACTTTCAGTAATGAAATGACATTAGAAACAGTGCTAAGACACCTGGGTCTTGCTAAGTAAGTAGCCGGGCAGTTTCCTTCCCAAGCCTCCATGTTCTGTGTGGTGACTGAGACTCCTGCACGCCCAGTCTCCCAAAGTGCCATGCTGCTGGCAGTAGATGGGTTGATTTCAGGAAGCATCTGCTTGAGAATTTTAAATTTTCATCCATGAATATTCATGTGTATTCAAAAGCATATACCTAACTCACCAACCACAATTCCATAAATGTCATTACTTGGAATTCTTCTAGGTAAAATTTTAAAAGGAGTTTATTGAAATTAAATTTTAAGAAAAAAATAAAAAGCCAGTAATCATGCAGGTGCTGCACAGATGTGCCGGCAGTGGTGCCGGAGGGTGTGGAGTGACAGAAGTGTAGGAACCCCTGGGAAGATGAGTTTGTGGCATTCCAGGATCAACAGTGTTCGGTGTGTGTCAATCCTGTAGAAAGAAAGCGCTCTCAGCAGAAGGGAGATGGGTTCCTGAGTGAATGGGGGAGATTTGGTGGCTAGGTGCTGCTGGGCTCCTAGGAGAAACTAAGTCAGTGGTCTCATGGGGGTGACTTCTACAGCAATCTTGGAAGAAACTGTGGACCTGGATTCATGGAGAGGGAACCTGGATACCGTCAGCTGCACAGCCTCTGGGTGAAGGAAGCATGTCCCCACTGAGGAGCTCCAGCCTGGGTGGGCCATGACTCTGCCTGTCCCCAGCCTGCTCCTGATTCCTCCATGTGTTCCCCCAGGGCCTTCTGCTGAAGGGCCACAGAGGAACACCAGGCTGGGATGGATTCAGGGCAAGCAAGTCACCGTGCTGGGAAGCCCTGTGCCTGTGAACGTGTTCCTCGGAGTCCCCTTTGCTGCTCCCCTGCTGGGACCCCTGCGAATTACAAACCCACAGCCTGCATCACCCTGGGATAACTTGCGAGAAGCCACCTCCTACCCTAATTTGTAAGACCAGGTTTGGGCCCACGGGTGGCTTGTGACTCTGGGAGTGGCAGGAATGCAGGTCATGCAGCCCAGTGAGAAAGAAGAGGGATTGGCGTGGATGAGGGAGGAGGGAAAGAGAGGGCTTGAGACTCAGGCCAGTGGTTCGATAATCCCCTGACTCCTAAACCGACTGATGGCCAGAACGCTGGAAGCATCTTTAAAAATATGTCGATTCTCCAAGCTCCCTTCTGAACTTTCTGAATCAGAATATCTCAAGCTGAGCCCAGGAAACTATTATCTGAACTCTCTCTAGAGACTCTGATCACCAGCCAGGTTGTCTGAAAGTGCTGAGATGGGCTTACTGAGTCCTTTGGTCAGAAGGGACTGTCTAGGTATCTTCTTGTGACCTCTCACCCAAGCTGACCTCTATGGTTAGACTGGGTGGGGCTTTATTGAGAAGAACCACACTAGAAGGGTGTCAGCTCCAGCTGCCAAAACTGTGCCTGATGCAATACCTGACCCATGGTGAACTGCATAAATACCCATGGAAAGAACATGTGGATGTGTCTCTGTGACACAGGGATTCTGGGAGGTAAGGAGCTCCTGGTCACTGCAGATTTTCAAGCTCGGGTAAGTAACCAGTTGCCAGGTTAATTGTGGAGTGGTGAGGTGAGACTTACTGGGTGGGCAGTGAGACTTGAAAATCCCCCTAGAATCTTCCAAGTCTTTAGATTCTGTCAAGCTCTCAGGTTGGGCCACATGGGTTCCTGGCAGAAGAAATTTTGGTGCCAGGATATTCCCTAAGCCACAGAAGATGACCCCATGTGGTCCAAGGACTGAGGACATCAAGCTGAAACTCATTTATTGTGTGCATTCATTCATTCACCCAACTAATATTCATTGAGAACCAACTTGATAACTGGCTCCCCATTAGGCCAACTGGCTCTCCATTAGGCCTGGGGACACGGCAGGGGATGAGTCACAGCTGTCCTCAGGGAGCATGCAGAGGGGTGATGGTGGCAGGAATGTAAGCAGTAATTGACAGTTAAAATATAAGATGGGAAGGGCAACCATTAGAGTGTCAGGGAAGGGTGCTGAGGGGAAACAAAGACCCACCTGGCCCAGCTTTGATGGGAGGTCAGAGATGGCTTTTCTGAGAGCACTGAGGCCTGATCAACAACATACAAAAGGGGCAAGGAGGCATGAACACCTGTCAGGAGAAGACGTGCAGTGATATTGCACACTATTCTATTACGAAAACAACTAGCATTGATTGTGCACACAGTATGGTAGAAGCATTCACATTACAGCCTCTCTTAATCTTATGGTGTATCATGCTCTGTGCTGGTGCTCTGAGGTACAGAGGTGACTAAAACAGAGTCGTAGGCTTTCAGGTGCTCACAGCTGAGCTGGGGATAATGATAATGCACACGCACAAGCTTAGGACAAGTTCTGGGAAACAACACAAAGTAGGTGGGTGTTTCCAAAGAAGGGAAGAATGTGAGCACGCAGATATGGGGAGAGAGCAGCCCAGGCAGAGGGCCCAGCTTGAGCAAAGCCTGGGTGCGGGAGTCTATCCCGGTTGGTTCCAGGTACAGAGGCCTGGAAATGTTCCTTTGCTCTTCTGGGGACAGAATAGGGAGCCGCAGGGGCAAAGCCCTTGTTATTCGACTGTGTCCTGCCCTCTACGGTTTGGGGAATTGTTGAGCCAGCTTGGTTTGTTATGTGTATCTATATTATGGTGGTGGCATAGGAGGGTGGTGTAAGCATGGGAGGGTGGTGGGGGGTAATGGTGCAATTATTCTCACCATATGCTTTCCTAGCCAGGAACCAGATCAAAGAGAAGTATAATTTGCTTGCTTGTTTGTTTTGGAAACCATGGGGGTTTAGGCATGATTGGACTTTGTACCAGTAGCTGCCTCTTCTGCTCAGGCAGAGGAGACGACCAGGCCTCCCTGCTCTCAGAAGAACTGGCCCTTCCCAGGCAAGTTTGCTGACAACTTTTTCTGAGGGTTTTCTCCTCTCCTTCTCCAAGGTGCCTCCAGAACTCAGAGTGGCTGCGCTTAGATCAACACATGCTCAAGGTGCATTACCCCAATATCGGTGTGTCAGAAGACTGCCTTACCTGAACATCTATGCGCCTGCCCACACCGATGCAGGCTCCACGCTCCAGCAAAACCACTGCTCAAAAAAATAAAAGGAAAAATGTTTTCAGATGAACAATGGAGAAAATTTGTAATTACATACTTGTGCTACCAAAAATATAAAAGGAAATTCTTTATGGAGAAGGTATACGATACAGGAAGAAAACTTGGATATTCATCAAAGAAGTGAGCTCTACATAGAACTTAAAAATAAAGGTAATGTAAGCTATTTTTCCTCTTATTTAATTACTGTTTAAAACAAAAATAGCACCAATGAGCTGTGGATTTTGATCATATGTAAGAATAAAATATACGATAAAAATGATAGGAAAGATGAGAGATAGGTATTTGAAGTACACTTTCGTAAGATTCTTACACTTTGTGTAATTGGTCTTGTCTGAAGGTATAAGGCAATTAACCAAATATGTATATTGTATACCCAAAAAAACCAATCAATAATTTGAAAAAGAGATAGGAATAATAACACAATAGTGGAGATAATATGAAATCATAAATACTCGCTACACAAGCGAGCAGAGAGGAGAAGAACAAAGACACAGGAACAAATGAAAAAGTACCCCTGAAATGACAGATTTTAATCCAATCGTATCAATAATTATATTAAACAAAAATGATGTAAACACACCAATTAAAAATGATTTTCAGATTGGATTAAAGAAAACACAAAACCCAACCTAATGCTGTGTCATAGTGAATCCAAACTCACTTTTCAGTGTTTGACTCCTGGTGGATTTTAAGTCTCAGCCTTCCCTTGTCCCCTCTTGCTGACACCTGGAAAGCTGATAAGAAAGCCTGGGTGCTTCCTCCTTTGTTGCTGAAGGAAAATTCAAAGCTTACCATGAGAAAGCTGACCACAGACCCAGTGCAGAATCCTCATACCACATCTGGTGGTCCTGTCTGAGACGGCGTCCCAGAGCTCCTTGAGCCTCAGCGGTGGGAAGAAACAGCATATTTTTTCCTTCTGGTCCAGAGAGAGGGGGAGATGCTACAGAGCAGGGTTCGGTAAGCTGCATCCCAGAGGCCTCACCTGTCAGACCATGGGATCCTTGGGTCAGGACCAAGGTCAAACTTATTTTGGGGCTCCCCAAGAAGTGCTGGGCAATGCGACCTGGTGGATGGACTGAGAGCTGCCCAGCAGATGGATCTGTACCCAGGGAAGTGCACATTGGCCTTTGTTGAACAGTCCATGGTACCCTTGAACTCTATAATACTAGCAGTAATAGGCCAGGCACGGTGGCTCACATCTGTAATCCCACACTTTGGGAGGCCGAGGTGGGTGGATCACCTGAGGTCAGGAGTTCGAGACCAACCTGGCCAACATGCTGAAACCCTATGTCTACTAAAAATACAAAAATTAGCCAGGTGTGGTGACGGGTGCCTGTAATCCCAGCTAGTCGGGAGGCTGAGGCAGTAGAATCACTTGAACTGGGGAGGTGGAGGTGGCAGTGAGCCAAGATTGTGCCACTGTACTCCAGCCTGGGCAACAAGAGCAAAACTCCATCACAAAAGAAAAGAAAAGAAAAGAAAAGAAAAGAAAAGAAAAGAAAGAAAGAAGGAAGGAAGGAAGGAAGGAAGGAAGGAAGGAAAGAAAGAGAGAAGAATAGTAGTAATAGAAGTAAGTAAAAGTCAGTAAGTAAAACTCACTGCATAGTTATTATGTGTTTGATGATAAAATACTCTCCATTGTAACTCAGAGAGTCTTCACAGAAACCCTACGAGCAAACACTTGGCATCAACCATGTGAACGCCACCACGAGGCCCAAGAAAACTGGCTGGAAAGTGACAGACAGGACCTGCTGTGGAATTTGCTGGGCAAACAAACACACAAAAACAATACAGGATGCTCACTCTAACAATTTGGAAGAATTTCAGGACAGCAGGAGCACAGCATTAAAGCCACATACAGCCCTCCTGACAGTAGGGCCCTGTGACTGCACAGGTCTCAGGCCCAGGAAACCAGCCGGCCCTGGTCACAATACCGGAATATGAAGCTGCGCAGTCTGGATCTAGAGCCTGAGTCTTTAGGTGCCAAGCAGTACTGCCTTCTCACCCACAGCAGTGTTTGAAATCCCTGTCTGGGCTCTTCCTGGTTTCTAATTCAGGGTCCTCATTCTGGCCAAGGGCGCCCATTTGTCAGCAAGTCTCTGGTGCCCCCTTGTGGGCAGTGTCAGATAGCCACCCTGCTTCCAGGGCAGAGTCAGAACCGCAACCTCCGGCCCAGGCTCCCAGCAATGTCCCCAGATAGTGGTGCGGACGCCTTGGCTGACACATCCAGGCACAGCATCAAGCCTGGTCTCTTGGCACTTTCGGTCTCTACAGTCGTCATCACGCATGGGCTGTTTGGGTGGGAGTTTCCAAATCTTATTCCTCTTCCAAACGGAGATGAAATGCCTTCTGGCTCAGGGTCCTCCCCAGCCTCTAACACAAATCTGATACAGTACCTGGCATGTCAGAAGTGTTCAGCAAACTCCATCTACCTAGCATTTTTCTACAACGGGTCCATCTCTTTCCTCTTCCCTGGACCAGTCTAAAACTCACGAACTTAAAAACCCAACTGTTTTTCCTCTCCACGCTCCGCCAACCTCAATACTTCACCTCTGACACCATGTGTGGGCTTTTCCCACACACCAATTCTCCAGTGCATGCCCACTGAATATCCTCTAATGCAGTCCCATCTGACACCATCTGCCTGGAGACAGCGCCAGATCCCACAGCTTAAGGGGTCAGTCCCACTAGAGTGCCCCCATGTCAGAGACCAGTCGCAAGTCCCAGGTTGTAACTGTGAAGCAGGTTCACCACAGGCCTGTTATCAGCCTGTCTGGATCCGGTGTGACACAACACCCCGACATCCAACAAATCTATGAAGCTGTGTTTTTACTTGTAGCAAGAAGGCATTCAATCTCAGTTTGAGGGAGATGGGAAACTCCCACCCAAACGCATAGGCAGCAATGAACAACAGAAGGCTGCCTGGGGCGGATGGAATCTTAGTTGCGCATGCCCTGCTTGTACTGCAGCTGCGGGGCTATGAAGACAACCCACCCAGGGTTTCATACTTTGGGGGAACCATAACATGCTGGGCTAGAGTGTTGAAGAACATCTTGTTCCCGGGGAGGGACTGGAACAGAGCCGGGGCTGTGATGGCCAGTTCCTCCATGTCCCCCCATGTCAGGACATTGCATCCTAGCACATTCTACATTTATTCTTGAGAACTGCAAGTGAGAAAAGAGGGATGCCTGTCCTGCACTAACCTGCGCTTCTGAGGAACTGGCTACCAGCTGAGGGTTCCCATGATCATCGCCCTAAGTTTTTGTCTGTATCATATAACTTCTGCATGAAGAATTTCCTTTTATATTTTTAGTAGCACAAGTATGTAATTATACATTCTCTCTATTATTCATCTGAAAATATTTTTCCCTGTATTTTTTGAGAAGTGCTTTTGCTAGATGTAGATTTCTGAAAGATTTCTTTCCTTTGAATACTTTAAACATGTCACTCCATTATTTTTTGGCTTGCACAGTTTCCAATGAGAAGTCTGCTCTAATCCCTTTCTTTGTATGCAATGTCGTTTTCCTCTGGCTGCCTTCAATATTTTCTCAGTGTGTGTCTAAATGTGTATGTTGTTATTGCTGTCGTTGTTGGTGGTGGTGTTGTTGTTGAATCCAGCTTGGGGATTTCCAAGCACTTGGACTGTGCCTTGATGTTTTTCATTAGTTTTGGAAAATTCTCAGCCATTATTTCTTCAAATATTTTCTTCGGTTTGATCTGTCTTCTCTTTCTGGGATTCCAGTTATGCATATGTTGGACCATTAGATATTATCTCTCAGTTCTTTGATTCCCTGGTTTTTTTTTTCTTTTTTCACTGACTTTTCTCTTTTTAAGTTGGGTAATTTTTGTTGACCTGTCTTCAGCTGCACTCATTCATTCCTCAGCTGTGTCAGATCTACTGATGAATCCATTAGAGGCATTTCTAATTTCTGTTACTACTTTATTTTTTATTTCTAACATTTCCATTTGCTTCTTTCTCATAGTTTCTACCTCTCTGCTGAAACTATCCATCTGTTCATGGAAGTATTCCACATAGTTGTTTTAAAATCCCAGTCTGTTAGTCTGACACCTAGGTTATCTCTGAATCTGGTTCTGTTGATTGTTTTGTTTGTCTCTCTCTCTCTCTCTCACTCTAAGAGATGCTATTTCACCATAATACCACGGCTAGAGTGCAGATGGTTGTTCATAGGTGCAATTACAGTGCACTACAGCCTTGAACTCACAGGTTCAAGCAATCCTCCTGCATCAGCCTCCTAAGTAGCTGGGACTACAGGCACGCACCACTGTGCCCAACTGTTTGTCTCTTGTTAATAGGTTTTGCTTCCTTTATAAGGTTTGTGATTTTGAATTCAATACTTGACATCATGGGTAAGTGAACTGAAACTGAAGTAAGTAGTATCCATGACAGGAAATGGACATATCTTTTCTGCTGCTGCTACACTGATTTTGTGTGTGTACGTGTGTGTGTGTGTGTGTATTTCGAGTGTGGTGATCAGGGAATAGTTTTGTTGTTGCTATGGCTATCTTAAATGCACCATCTGCTTCAAATGCTTCCAGTGCTACCTTGTGCTGGTTCTAGTGCACTTGTGTAAGGGCTGGTTTTCTGAAGGATTTTCCTAATGTCTTGTTCCACTCTCAGGTTTAGGCCCTTTCTGTTCACCTGCTCTTACCAGAGGGTTGCTCTGCATGCTTTGCTCTCTCCCCCAGCAGTACATTTCTGTTACCGGGGACTTGCTAACTCCATGGTAGCAGCCAGGAATGCCTTCTCTTGTCATGATCCAGCCTCAACCTTAGGTAGGACCTGCGTTTCTTGCTGTTGGAGACGGAGCTTTTCAGAGAGATTGACTATCCCCAGCAGTAAAAGACCAATAATCTGGGCCCAAGATGACTCCCTGTCCCTCTCCCAGGGCTACAGAGTTTTAAAAGATTTCTTATCTTCAAAGTCAGTATGTGTCTACGAGTACCTTGAGGAGGACAAGATTTGTTGGCCATTCTGCAATGGTTGAAGGATTTTGTTCTTTAGGAGTGAAGGGTGTGAGCATGGCTCATGCCTGCATTCCTGAAGGCAGATTTTCTCCAGTCTTACTATCTACCCTAATCTTTCTCATGGGCCCTGATAGATACCCATGGAGTAGAGTCTGTGATGGGAATCAACCTCTTCATGGGTCCATGGTTCTCAGAGGTTTTATACTCTCACAGTGGATCACACTTTGCCTTCAGCACTGATTAAAATTCACAGAGTATATCCACTCATGATGGTCACCCCGTCTCCTGCCTGCAGGTGAGAAGTAAGCCAGTGTTCACATCCCACCACTCCCCCTAGGTGCTTATCTTCCCTTCCATTTCAAGAGAACCATGTGCCTTGCAACTTCAGTTCTTTGGTGCAGGAAAAGTTATGATTTTGAGGACAATCCAGCCTCCTCTTGCTGATACGGCAGCAATGACATGCTTTAGAGCTTTCTACGTACTAACAGAATCCAGAAATCACCCATGGGATTCTGAAAGACACAGTATTATGTTGGCCCTCTGGAGACTTACTCCAAGGTGGTCACTGCCCACACCAGAAGTGGTCCAGGCT
Source organism: Trachypithecus francoisi (assembly GCF_009764315.1). Lineage (NCBI taxonomy): Eukaryota > Metazoa > Chordata > Mammalia > Primates > Cercopithecidae > Trachypithecus > Trachypithecus francoisi. Next base: position 58,880 of record NW_022680875.1, read on the forward strand.
ACAGAAGGAGTTTAGACCAGTTGTTGGAAGACACAGCCTCATGGGGGGTTTTGAGAGGCTAGTGTACATACCAAGAAAGGTGTTTTAGGCCCTTGCAAGGGTCAGTAAATGCCATGCAACAGTACCACAGGATCACCTCAGCATGTCTCCCTGTTCCCTGGTCCAGGCACATTCTCAGCCTGGGCCACTTCCATTTCCACAGGCAGCTCCAAACAGAGGGTCTGGATGCTACACTCTGGCCATCCCAACTCCTATTGTTGGAAATTGTTGGGGGCCCAGAAACATGCAACAGGCCCAGAGTTCCCCTGAGCACCATCCATGGCCCAGTCCTTGGGGCTCTGCTCATCCTGAGGCCTGGTCATCCCCAGCAGAGCCACCTTCCTTCTCACATTGCCTATTACAGCATTATTCTGTCTCTGAGGACAATTGTTAATCTCCAGTATAAGACATAAGCACTAATTGGGCCTTCAAAAGATCCTTTATTCCCAAAGCTGAGGTCACAAATACAAAACTTCCTCCTTCATGGCCTCTGTTCCCTGCCCCCCACCACCAGACAATTCCCCAGCCACGGTAAGATGCCTTCTGAACCTGCAATCCCTTTCGCAAAAGACCCCAGTCTTTGCTCTTTCAGGCCCCCAAGGCTGGCTGGATCTTCCATTCACAGCTCAATGTGTTCTGTCTGGGGTGGCGTCTCCACTGCCTTCTTGGCAAAGAGTTTGGTCCAGAAAGCCACTTCCTTGTCCTTCAGCTTCTGGGCCGCCTGGGTGTTGGCACCAATCTGCAGGTAGCCTTCCTCCTGGTTGTACTCTGGCCAGCGAGGCAACCCTTCCCCATTGGGGTTTCTGGAAACAGAATAAAATAGAATTGCCCCACAGCTGCTGTGTGTTCCCAACAATCTTCTGAGATGTGCAAGGATGCCCAAGTTATCTCTGTCAAGAGGCTTGTATACCTCCCGAGATGAGGAGCTGACTATCTCCGGGAGTGGCCTCTCCATTTGTAGAGAGCTCTCATTGTCAGAATGCTATGGTCACAGGGTCAGGAGATTGATCACTAGAACCTTAGAAGCTGCCCCTTCCCAATAGGCATGCCCTGCCCCACCCACCTTCACCAGTCCTCCTCTGTCTTTGCCAAGTGCCTCACCCATTGCGAGCAAAGTTGGCCCAGAATTTCATCACCATCTTGCTGAGTCTGATCTCCTCTTCTGAGGCCCCCTCTGAGGGGAAGAAGAAAAAAAGCCTTTGTGACTCAAAGTGTGGTCCGCGGACCTGCAGCATCAACATAATGTGCGAGCCTGCTAGAAACATAGTCTTGGCGAATGCTCCACACCCACTGAGCTGAGATTTGTGGTTCTAGAAGATCCTGGTGGATTTGTGTGTACTTTACCTTTGACCATATCTGACTGAGGGCTCAGCAATGGGCATGCGTCATTCCATGTGCTGGCTGCCTTTGTCTCCTGTGACCCTCGCCTGCCTCCTCCCTGCTCAGGGTCACAGGCAATGCCACACCCCAAGGTTTCCTCTACAGCAGCCCCGCCTCCCAGGGTTGCTCTCTCTTGGGTCTTTTCTGCCTCCCCAGCACACACCCACAATTCACATTCTGGAAACCAACAGAACCGCAAGGCTCCTAAGCATGCACAGCGAGATGCCCAGAGGCGCTGGTGTGTTCTGAGCAGCCGTGGGGTGAGTCCCATGTGATCTGTAACTGCTGAGAGTTAAGGTTTAGAAGATATTGTGAGAGGACTTTCAAAAATATTGTATAATGTAAACTAAAAAATCCTAACACCTCCAGCTGACTGAACAGACCCTCTCTGGGATAAGGGGAGCCCAGAAAATCCTTCAACTGTGTTCCTGCCTGGGAAGGGACAGGAGGTCAGACACGCCTCATAATACTCCGTCTCTTTTGTAGTTTAGACGCCACTGACCAGCATCAGCAATAAAATAAAGGTCATCATTCTGACAGAACACTCTTTGTGGCAATAAGACACCAAATTAAAAATCAGACCTAAGGCCACGTCGGGCAAGGGTTCTGGCCTACATCTCTACCCTTAAAGAATCCACTCTGTTCTCACTTCAACGAGGTGATTCTGTTTCTCTAGCAGCTAAACAAGCACTGGCTTGGACTTAAGCAAAATGAAAATAATTACAATGGCTGAAGCTGGGATACGCAGACAAACAGAACCCTGACCCTCCAGTCTTAACTATGGCTTTGACTGCATAAGAGACTGATTTCAGTAACTTTCTCCACATAGGAACATCACCAACCATGCACTGGACCTGGCTGCTGTACAGAGGCTGCTCACTTGCTGGGCTTTATGTCCTGAGAAGACTTTTGGACTTATAGGCCCTAATTATAATATATTTAAATATTAGGTCTCCACCACCCGGTGAACATGGGCCATGTTACATGCATGTTTGTTTAATACACATCTGTCAGGACTGTCTTCATGAATATCCATTGTTCCCCCTGTAACCTGTTGAACATGTATGTTTAGCAAATCCATTCACAGAAAGCTCCTACCCAACCCCTCCTCGATCAATGAGCCTATGTCTGGGCTTGGCCAGAGGCACCTTCCCAGCCTGTAGGATGACCACCTGGCTGGTTATAAAGCATATCAAAAATAAAGTCTCATCTCTTATTCCAAAGTCATGCACCCTGTGATTTCTAAATTAACAATTATTAAATGTATTAAATTTAAAGGTTATGAGTTTTTGTTAGAGACAGACAGAAAGACAAACAGACACACATTAGACCTGACTCAGGGTTAACACCAATTCTAACCTCACCCTCAGTCACATTCTCAGCACTCCTGGGAGCGGGAAATTGATTGGTAGCTTCTGAACCTAGAGCAGGGCCCTGCATGTGTCCCACCATCTATCTTGTTGATGACCCAACCCAGGATTCTGAGTGTCTGTGCAGAAGGCACATGAATACACATCCTCCCTCAGGTGTGTTAGAGCAGGAGGAACCTGGGGCACAACCCAATGGCATTCAACCGTGTCATAGTGAATCCTGCAAGAGACCACCCCACACCTGTCTTGTTGATGACACAGCCCAGGATTCTGAGTGTCTGTGCAGAGGTCACATGAAGACACATCCCCCCTCACATGTGTTAGAGCGGGAGGAAGCTCAGGGACTACCCAATGACGTTCAACCCTGTTATAGAGAATCAGGAAACTAAGACCAGGAGAGGAGAAACTTGCTGAAGCTCACCACACCAAGACTGGAACCCAGGTCTCCTAACTCCAAGCTCACGGACAGCAAGGAGACATTACCTTTTAAAAATGGGGCCCCGAGGACAGAGAAGATCTCGTCCCCGTGGTCTCCTATCACCGTCTTGGGTTTCATGTCTGATGAGAAGCTTGGACGATACTGAAACTCATACATGAAGGTGGGCGCTCCAGCATCTGAGAAGACAAGGATTCATGCTCAGTTCATGTTGCCTGACACACACCTGGAGGCTACCAAGGTCTCCAGCTCTGCAGGAAACCTCTGGCTGTCAGCACAGTAGAGAAACAGAGTCACGGGAAAGCTCAGTGACGTGCTCCGGGCTGCATAGCTGGTTGACATGGAACTGGAATTTGAGCCAGATATTTGTTCAATGAACAAATGTTTAATGAACGAATGTGGAAATCCTGGGTCAATTCATTTAAAATAAGTGCCAGTGCAGGGACACTGACTCAGCCTCGTAAACCCCTTTGCCTGCTGGTGCATTCTCACAGAAGAAAATCTCTCTACATCTGGTTACACTGGATGCAATTGACTGATAACAGTCTCACATTCATTCACGTGGACGCCATCTCCACCCTGACAGGTGTCTTCTGTTCTGCCTCATTGTGAAAATTTCCAGTGTTTTTCTCACCCATCCTGAGAAGACTGAAGCAAATCCAAGTTGCTTGTCTGAATGTGAGGCTATTTAAATACAAACATACTCAGAGAAGGAACAATCTGCCTCTTGTGTCTCAGGAATCTGCGGCACTCACTGTTTTATATCTCACTGCCCCAAGTGTCTTGCTGCCTGCCTGGCCTGGGAGTGTTAGGGTGTTAAGGCATTAAAGTCCTGGCAGAGAAAAGAAGGGGCTGAGCAAGCGTGACCTTGCCTCTCCTCTGCCCTCTCTCCTTCTGCTCTGCCCTCCTATCCAAGCAACAAAGCTCTCCTGTCCGAGCCCCAGGAAGTGGCCAGTTTCCCAATGATTGACTCATTGGAGCCACACACCGCTGCCCCTTCAGGGCTACCTTGTGGGCCGCCCGGCCCTGTGCCTCAGCCCTTTGCATTGGTCATGATACCCACCGAGAAGTGACACTGAGAAGGAAAGAGTCAGGGCAATGCCAGGCTGGTGGAGAAAATTTACAACGTCTTCCCCTTGGGTACAGTAAGACATTTGGAAAACAAAACAAAAACATCTAGGAATAATTAGAAGAGATAAAAATATGGAAACACATAAAGCAAAACTAGAATTCACTCATAATTCCACTACCTGAGGCAAGGGCTGCATTTTTTGTAATTCCTTCTAAAATTTTTCCATATCCTATATCATTTAAAAATCAATTTTATCAAATTTAAAATATCACTCATAACTCTACCACTCAGAGAATGCTTCTTTTTTATTTTAGCATATCTCTCATTCATGTATATAAACTTAGGATGATATTATATATGGTATTTTGTAGTATATATATATACCGTATATTATATATGGTATTTTGTAGTATAATTATTTCTTTTTTAATTTTTTTTGTAGAAATAGGATCTCACTATGTTGCCCAAGCTGTTCTTGAAATCCTAGGCTCTCACAATCCTCCCACCTCAGCCTCCCAAAGTGCTGAGAGTATTGGCATGAGCCACCACCTCCAGCCATCATTCCTTAACATCCTTAAATATTCATCCACAAAAGGATTTAACAATGGGAGCTCACGCATCCCTAACCTCATATCCCACCCGCACATGTCATTTCAATGTGAGAATGAAGAAGAATCTATTCACTCATCTTTGTCAGCCTCCTTCACTGCACCCTCGGCTCAGCAGGAAATGTGCTTGGGAAGATGCCATCCTTCTGTGGCTCTGTAATCCACCTGTTAAATGGCTGCTTCAAGGTCAAGCAAAACTTGCTAAAGGGAAGGTTTGACCTCGCCTTTGCCCCTTGAACATTTTCCAAAGAAACTCAGAACCAACCACAGAAGAAAGAGCTTTTGGGAAAGACAGAACTTATTATAGGCAGCATGCTGCCCCAAACGTACTTTGTAAAACTCTTTGGCTAAAGCCATTGATATTTATACAATTCTTACAATCACAACACAAGTCTTCAGAGGAAAGTAGGGCACAGATTTGGGTCATGACAATTCGGCACAACAAGAGAAGCAGAAACAATGAGAGGACTAGTCATGAAAGACATGCAGATTAAAACAGGCTGATGTGCTTCTTGTTGGTGGGGAAGGTTTATGAAACTGGCAGCTTATGTTAATTTTTAACCTTAGCATCCCAAATGAGAAGGAAAATTAAGAAATCCACATTCTTATGCAATGGATGCAATTTTGCAGTATTTGCCTAGAGTTCTAAAACTTTCTATTGCCCAGCCTAGTTATTCACTTCTAGAAACAATCCAAAGAAAATTGTTAGACATGTGGTTAGAGACTTATGAACATTAGGCTGAGCACAATTTTATTGTAGCATCAGAGTGTGAGCAGCCAGGCTAAATGCATAATAAGATAGGAATATTAAAGTCAATTTAATACAGCCATTTCATGGAAGAAGGAATGCTTTGATGAGTTTGTATCAACATTCAGAAAATCCTCACAACATAGTGTTCTATGAACAAAAGTAAAATATAAAATTGATTTTTGAAGTATATAGAACATGGAAAATCTTTAGATGAAAACACAAAAAATTTATACCATTTGCCTCCAGGTAGTGGAATTATGAGTGATACTTAGTTCCTTCTGTGTTTCCATAGTTTTGAAACTTTCTATAATTTTACACATTAATTTTATATTCAGAAATGTGATTTTTATCAAAAAGAGTGAGACACGACAATAGGGGAAAGTTGATAAAATCTGTGTAGTCCTGGGAAATAAAAAACGCTCAACTCAAAGTCATGGGAAATCAGATGAAAAACAGAGGCTTCGTATTGCTCAAATACGGATGCTCAAACCATCAGAAGATGGAGATGGGAACACTATATATAGATCAGATGCAGAGCATGGGGAAAGGCCAAGTTTAAGAAAGAACAGATTCAACTTCAGTGGTCTTCGTTAAATGGTTTTATCAGGACCCTGTGAATAAATGAGGGTTATGAGTACCTGCCCCTTCCTGTGCAAAGGTGTGTCTGGGCACCTGCTAGATCAGCTTTAGCTAGTTTTTATCATGCTTATGAAGTTCTGTATTTAAAAACCCTTTCAGCATGGTTAGAGTGAGGACATTTCCTGGCTTGCAGTTTAGGCGAATGACAGCTGGAAGAAAGAGTCCTGTGAGCCACCTCTAGTTGGCATCCAGGAAAGGATACTCCTCTCTAGGTGAGCCCAAGCATTCCTAACCTCATGTGCCACCCACACAGCCTTGGGTCAATGGTAGAAGGTCCTGCATAGACCCTGCCCTGGCCCTGTGCTTGCCTGTTCCTGCACACATCGAGATAGACAAAAGCCAGCCTCAGACATTGCCATTCTCCAGACACCTCCCCCACACCCACCACAGCTCCTCCTTTTGGTCTTCTTGGTCCTGGACAATCCTCTGGATCCCACTCAGTGCTCCCAGTCTTTCCCCAGCTCCAATACTTAACAAACTTGCTTGCAGCCAGCTTGGACCTTAAAAACCTTCCACAACTCATCTTTCAATATTTGTCCTACAGCAGCCCTATGTGATAACACCAGGCATGGAGCCCTTGCAGCAGATGCTGTCAGTGTCTCATCCATATTCCCACTTCCTGGGCATGCCAGCCTGACTTCCACCTCCAGCATCTGTAGCTCCTGGCCTGAGGCCTTTGGTCACAAGAGACTGCTCTGCCCTTGTGTGCAGCAGGTCAAAGTCATAGGCAATAAACAACTCCTTGCAAGAGCCTTCAATGACAAGTGGAAGCTGGTGGATAAATATCCCGGCTCTCTTGCCACTTGCCACTCAGATGGGATGCCCCTGAGTGCTGTATTCTCCGTGTTTCCTTGAGTTTCCCAGCTCCAGTTGTCCACAGTGGATACTCCCTTGGCAATGCATCATGGATTGGATTCCATCTCTTTCCTCTCTCACTTCCCCACCTCCTACTGCTGTTATCTGGGATCATCACCTTAAAAAACCACTTGCCTCTGGATTTTTCTTCTCACAGTCTGCTGCTGGCAAAAACCAAAATAAGACAGCACCTCACACCATGCCATATGGAATCAGCCTTTGAAGCCTGACCCTCGGCTGTTTCCAGGTCTGTCTATGCTGGGAGGTAGGTGGGTCACATACAGAAGCTGGTGGGGTCCAGGTCCCTCCCCTGTTCGACCTCTGGGACTCACCTCTGTGGTGCCGGGCCACAATCACAGACGGTACACAAAACATCACATCTGCTATCAAGTCCAGGAACAGGTCTTTCTTTTTGACAGGGTCGTCTGTTCCTCCTAAGTATTTCTCAGTGGCTTCTGGAATCAGTTCCTTAGCAATGTACTGAAATAGATCAATAAAGTGACCACAACCCCCTGGTGAGTGATGCACCATCTCCAGCCCACTGGGAAGGGCTGCCTCAGTGGTGAACCTTACCAGCTCTGTGCTACTTCCTGCTAAGGTGGAAAGCGAAGTGGGAAAGGTGGAAAGATGGGGGAAACCCTGAGGCCCAGTCTTCATTTTGCCATTTAATTGCTCTACGATTTGTGGCAAGTCATTGTCCCTCTCTGCGTCTCAGCTAATTCCCATGATTCTTAGACTCTTACAACAAAGGGATAGGACTTCCACAAGAGTGACATGGCTGTCTTCTGGTCCAGTTTCCCTTCGGAGAGTGGATAGCCCATCGACTGTTAAGAAAGAAAAGTTAAGCATTTATGAAACATTGGGAATTAATGAGAAGAAACAAACAAACTGACCAACTGACCAAACCAATGCAGACTGAAAGTCCTCTCATTTTGGGGGCTTTTAAGGATGTGGGTCTTTACTGAAATGGGCAAAATCAATTAATCAAATGGGCTTATGTCCAGAAACTCAAGCATTGCAAAGATTACAAAAAAAAAAAAAAAATTCGGAGAAGCTGTGGCAGTATTTTGCTGTGCATGTGTGTGTGTGTGTGTGTGTGTGTGTGTGTGGCTGGGATCCCTATAGTGGTCAGTGACATGGAGAGTCAAGGTTTCTGCCAGGCCAGTGTGGAATGGAGGACTCTGGAGAAGAGGATGTAGACCTCCCAAGTACTGCCACGTATCACATATGACAATGAAAGCCTTAGATCCTGCCTTCATGATTTTGGTCTTTGGTAGAACCTCTGAAATCCTTTTGAGGGGCAAACTGCACATCTCTACTCACATAACATTTCTTCCCAAACCTCTGAACTCAGAGACTCGACCAAACTCTAGCATCGCTTATAGCAGCTTAACGCTGTGTCCCTAGAATGACCCCAGTATCCTTAACATACCTGCCTGGGAAGGCTCAACCCTGCCAGGACAACTTACTCTGCTCCAACCAAAACCTGGACAGAAGCAGAAAGGCTGCTGAACCCAATTAGAGCAGTTATTTTACAAAGCCTGCAATGATAAACCCTTTCTCTGCCCTTTGGGATGTGAATCTACCACCCAACCCTGTTTCCTGGAGGACCTGAGAGCCTTCTCTTTGCAATGCAAACATTCAGGGAGCTCACTCCTGATCTTCCCAGTCCCTGTGGAAGGAGTAGAGCCTGACTTCAGTGAGCTCTTCCTGCAGTCTAATGCATGGCTTCCTTTCCTGAAGATAAGTTTGTTTCTGCCCCAGGTGAGCCAGGATGAAGACATCCAGGTGGCCTAGTCACACGGACCAAGCCCCTCCCCACAGACCACACTGTGTTTCCCTTGGCACACCTGGCCTATGAAATACTGTCAGGCTTCTGTTTTGGGGATGTGAGTCCAGTCCATACTGGACTGTTTTCCCTATTGCAATCATGTTACTGAATAAACCCGTCCTACAACTTTAACCAGGGTCAGCTTTGTTTATCTTCAACTGGAAGAAGAACCCATCTTTACTTTTAGAAGCCAATCACTTTTTCCATTTATTTTTTTCCATCTTTTATTTGAGGTTTGGGGGTACCTGTGCGGGTTTGATCATGAGTAATTTGAGTCTCTGGAGTTTGCTGCATAGATTATTTTATCACCAGGTATTTATCATGGCACCTGATTAGGTAGCTTTTCCATCCTCATCTTCCTCTGACCCTCCACTCTTAAGTAGACCTGATGTCTACCATTCCCTAGAAGTCAACAGTAACTCAAGAAGAAGCCACTTTCTTTGGATATTTCCAATGAGATGATGAAGAACATGAGTGATTTTCGGGGGAACTATGCATAGCCAGCCCGAGGTGGGAAGCCAGGAAGCCCCTGACTGCCTCTCTGTACTCCTCAGCTCCTTCCCACTCCTAGGCCCCCTCAGTTTTCCCATCTGCACAGTTATTTTCTCTACTGGCCCTCCCTAGCACAGACACTTCAGGATTCTTCAATAGGAAGACAATCAGAGAATCTAGGGAGAGGGAATCCCAGGGTCCTGAAACCCAGGTGGCCACTGTGCCCTCCTGGAGAAGGTTTCCATGGAAATGGTAACTCCTGCTGAAGGGGACAGCTGCCCGGGACTCAGAGTGGAGCTCAGAGAGGGAAGCACTCCTGGGACCAGAGACAGGAGGGCTGATGGGGGTGGGTGAGTCCCTCCAAGAGGCCTGCGCCTTCTCACCGTTGGAAGAATCCAGCCAAATTCCTTCTTGTTAAATCCGATGATGTAGGGGACAGCGTGGAACTTTCTTTCAGCTTGAAGCTCTTCAGGTGTTTTCGGCAGCAGCACCCCATCAATCACGGTGGTAAACAAAGAGGGACTCTGGAGAGAGCAATGCAGTGCCTGTAATTCCCTCCCTGGTCACACCCATGTCCCCAACTCTGCCTGTCTGAGGGTGAGACAGGTACCGCAGACTGGCATGACTATGGGCCATGGCTGTACATGCTCAGGGTCCTAACTTAAGGGGGTAGATCTCTGTGACTCAGGGGTAGAACTTCAGGCAGAGACTGACACTGGTCAGGTGATGAGGAGAGGAAGAAATCTTCACTCAGATTGAAATATATGTATTATCTATATAAAATTACATGTCTATATATTTCCATTTGAAGTGCGTGCATTTCCCTCTCTCTGTCCACAGTTGATTTTAGGTAGTCCTGGCAGTTGCTTCCGATAAAGCTCCCATGAGTGCTGAATTAGAGAATACAGAGTCATCTCTCAAAGGGGAAATACTGGGTTAGGCTCTTGCAAACCTCTGGCCACAACATTTTCATCAACCTTCTTTTATGTGTGGGTTCCTGTTGAAAGACACTTCCACAGCTCCATCCCACACAAGAGACGTTACTTTAGCCCTTTCCACCACAGCCTCATGTATGAATCAGCCAATTTCCTTCTCCTTTTTCTGAACGTGCTATTTTGTGGATTTTTCAACACCAAATGCATGGCCAGCAGCACTGCAGCTCCTGCTTTACCCAAGCTTGTCTCACACAGGCACCTTCCCCGTAAGGCACAGCACAGCCTGCTTAGCTCAGGAATGCCAGACAGCCGCGCTCCTCTTGGGGCCACTCTAAACAGTGACATCACCACAAAAAGCACAAAAATGCAGAACACATGGCGCTAAATAGGCCGCGAAGAGGACGCTTGTTAGCATGAGAGATGAAATGAGAAGACAGAGGTGGCCTCGCCGTATCTCAGATGGAATGTGCCCATCATGCAAATCCAGCTTCCTCTGCTCTGTGCCTGCCTGTGTGTGACCATGAAAGTGCCACCAGTATCGATTTTGGGGTTACAAGGACATTTTAGCAAGCAGGTGAATTTATAAATGCAGAATCCATGATTAATGAGGAGAGATGGTGCTATCTATCTGTATTTAAACAAGAGCTGTTACTGATCCATGGGTGGCTTTGAGGAGGTACTGAACAGTCATCACTCAAGGAGCCTAGACTAGGACTTGATTCCCTATTAGAGAGAAAATCATGAAGAAAAGAATCAGTGATGAACTCACAGTATATTGATCCATGTCTTAATTTTAGGTTTTACCTTTGATGAATAATTTTTATATTGTCACAGATTAGAGAGAGCCTGACTCACGTGTTGCCATCAGGGCAGCTGGTTCTGGGTACAGTTATATTTTTATAATTCATATTTAGTCACAATGGTGTAGTTGCTAAGATAGAGCATGGACATTGAAAGCAGATTAACTGGATCTGAAGCCTGGCTCTGCTACTTACTGGCTGGGAGTTTCACCTGTTTGGGCCTCAGTTTTCTCATCTAAGAGGTGAGTTATTGTGAGGATTAAATGGCTGAACACGTGTGAAATACTTAGCACAGCACCTGGTGTCTGGAAGGGCTGAACGAATGTTAGGTATTACTTGTTAGCAGGGTTGCTGCGGGTCCCTCTCAGAGACATCAGTCCTCTGTGCCATCTTCCCAGTTCCACGCCCCATGGGCTGTATTTCCCTCCTGGATATCAGATGGAACTGGACAATTCCTAGTCTTTGAGAACCTATGGCTTCTGGGACCTTTGGTCTGCTCCACAAAAACCAATGATGAGCTAGTTCGGGCTGCCTGGGGGAGATGTTCTGTGAAGTGGACCAGACCCAGCTGGACAAGGTGCAGATCCTAATCCAATATGGCTGACAATACAGAACAGGATTGGGGTGCAAGTCTGGCCTCCTTGAGAGGCTGTCCAGTTTAGGTAGGCCTGCCCTGGGAGGGCAGCAAGAGGAGCAGCCCCTCTGGAAGGAGATGCAGGGCAGGCTATGTGGAGGAGGCGCTGCCCGCCTGCGGTGGGGTCTGGGCAGTGAATGATATTGACAGGTGAGGAAAGGAGGGAGAATTTCTAAACAGTGGGAATCGCATGAGCAAAAGGACACAGGTGTCTCTCTACAGGGTCAATTCCAGAAACACCCAAGAGTTCGGGGCTTGGAGAAATGCCATGGGGCAGGGTCTAGAGGGAGGGACAGGTGCAGAGGCTACCTTCTGCACAGTTTGGCACACAGTGTGCATGCAGGTGTGCTTTGAAGGACTAACTCCATGGAGGGAAGGGGATTTGTCTCATAAGGAAAGCCAGGCTTTTAAGAAGTGGGGGTGACATGCTCTAACTCTGTTAAGGAAGGCGAGTCTGGCTGCACCAAGAGACATGGAAATGGGGATGGAAGGTGAAGTAGAAGATATAAAAGTTGAGGAGAGAGACAGGAGCACCCCAGTTGGATGGCAGCCATGCGGAAGACTGCCATTAGCAACTATGACAAGTGATTGCCGCTGTCCACTCTGAGTTTTCAAGTGGCTGCCCTGTGTGGGCATGACCTTGCTTGTGTCAGAAAACTCAGGGCATCCTCCACTCCTCTCTCTTTCTCACCCGCTGCATCCTGTCCATCAGCAAATCCTCTCAGCTATTCCCTCAAAGATATCCAGACTCCAACCACTCCTGTCATCCCCACGGCCACAGCCCTGTCTAAGCAGCCAGGAGCCCTGGCCTGGATTATGGCAATACAGTGGCCACCCAGTTGGTCAAATGCATCCACTCTCCCCCTTTCCTGCAGTCTACCTGAACACCAGAGGCAGAGACCTTTGTGAGATCTAAGATCATGTGACTCCTCTGTTCAAAACCTCCAAAGGCTTCCCATCTTGCTCTGAATCCAAATCCAAGTAATTTGGATTCAGTACGGGAGAGTACAGTCAGTCCTCTCCAGCCAGACTGGCCACTTCCATCAGGGTCTCTGCAGTGGCTTTTCCCTCTGCCCGGAATAGGCTTCTCCGGTTTCCTGACAGCTGACTTCCCGCCTTCTCCAGAGCTTGGCTCAAATGCCATCTTCTCACTGGGCCATTCCCTGATCCTGCTACTTCAATTGAAATCACCTGCAAACTCTATCCCCTAATGCTACACACCATCAAACAGAATACACACTTGATTTGATTTTCGATTGCACTCTCCCTGCACTGTAATGGAGGGTCCCAAGAGGGCAGGGAATCTTTCTTGTTTCACTGCTATATCCCCAGCTTCTAAACAAGTCCTAGCACATATGAAGTGTTTATTAAGTCTTTGCTGAATGAATCTCATGCACTCCACCCAAGACCATTTAAGGAGAGTGCTGAGACCTCCAGGGAGGCAGCATAGAGGACAGGATTGTAAGATGCTGCAGACGTGATGTCATCAGAAACAGTCAACCCACTGGGAGGTAGGGGTGGGGGTGAGGAGTTCGGGAGGATATGTTGGAATTTCCTGTGTGCTGCGAGGAGGCGAGTGTCCTTGGACTGAGATTCAGGCTTCCCCTCTCCATGCCTAATCATCCCTGCTATCTCTGCCTCCTGATAGTGGAAGGTTCTGGTTCAGCCTCCTCCCATAGTGCCATTTTGAGGAGCAGACAATGCAAAATAGAACGGGAGTGGGCAGAGCCCAGTGCACGCAGAGGTGATGCCTGGGAGCACTGGACTGGGAGTCAAGAAAATGGGTTCCAGGCCTGCCGCTAGTCCTCCTGGCTGTGTTACCCAGGTGAGTCACTGCCCCTCTCTGGGCCTCAGCAACAAACACACAGGAGTTACTATAATTACCCGAGAGAGGATTCTTTCACTCACAGTTAATTGGAGCTTAAAGGTGCTAAGACTCAAAACCTGTAATCAAGAAACAAAAGGTCCTTACCTCTCTGGGGTCTCCATGTAAATCCAGGGAGAAGGATATCTGTGAAGACAAAGGCAGACAAAGTGGGTTAGAGGCTTCCCAGGAGAACACTGACCTGGGTGACTGGGACAACAGAGGTTTCACGTTCTCCTTCCTGGTGCCATGCTGGCTGGGCTGAAAGGAAGTGGGCAGGACTCTGGCTCTGCTGGGCCTGAGCACAGGGTGAAGGCATAGCAGGGAGGGGTGGGCTCCAGCATGGGAAAGATGGGCCGGGGACTCTGAGCCAGAGTCGATGGAGCTCTGGAGAGGAAGCCCGCTCGTTGAGGCTGCCCAGCCCCCAATCTCTCTCCCTTTCCTCTTCCCCTGGGAAGAACATGCAATTCTCCTTCGGAGACCTCCTTCTTCCCCCATCACTCCATGAATTCATACATCTATATGCCACCTGGTGTGCTCCATCTCTCTGAACATGAGTTTTAGCTCAGGAATGGGCATACACCCATGTCAATCCAATAGAGTTTACCCCAAAACTGTTGCAGGAATTGTTTAGAAAGAGGGTTTTTATAAATTACCTTGGGCAGTATGGCCATTTTCACAATATTGATTCTTCCTATTGATTCTTCCTATCCATGAGCATTGTATGTTCTTCCATTTGTTTGTGTCCTCTTTTATTATAGATTCAATGCCATCCCCATTAAGCTACTAATGACTTTTGCCACGGAATTGGAGAAAACTGCTTTGAAGTTCATATGGAACCAAAAACGACCCTGCATTGCCAAGACAATCCTAAGCCAAAATAACAAAGCTGGAGGCATCATGCTACCTGACTTCAAACTATACTACAAGGCTACAGTAGCAAAAACAGCATGGTGCTGGTACCAAAACAGAGATATACACCAATGGAATTGAGCAGAGCCCTCAGAAATAATAACACACATCTTCAGCCATCTGATCTTTGACAAACCTGACAAAAACAAGAAATGGGGAAAGGATTCCCTATTTAATGAATGGTGCTGGGAAAATTGGCTAGCCATAAGTAGAAAGCTGAAACTGGATCCTTCCCTTACTCCTTATACGAAAATTAATTCAAGATGGATTAGAGACTTAAATGTTAGACCTAAAGCCATAAAAACCCTAGAAGAAAACCTAGGTAATACCATTCAGGACATTGGCATGGGCAAGGACTTCATGTCTAAAACACCAAAAGCAATGGCAACAAAAACCAAAATTGACAAATGGGATCTAATTAAACTAAAGAGCTTCTGCACAGCAAAAGAAACTACCATCAGAGTGAACAGGCAACCTATAGAATGGGAGAAAATTTTTGCAATCTACTCATCTGACAAAGGGCTAATATCCAGAACCTACAAAGAACTCAATCAAATTTACAAGAAAAAAACAAACAACCCCATCAAAAAGTGGGCAAAGGATATGAACAGACACTTCTCAAAAGAAGACATTCATACAGCCAACAGACACATGAAAAAATGCTCATCATCACTCGCCATCAGAGAAATGCAAATCAAAACCACAATGAGATACCATCTCACACCAGTTAGAATGGCAATCATTAAAAAATCAGGAAACAACAGGTACTGGAGAGGATGTGGAGAAATAGGAACACTTTTACACTGTTGGTGGGACTGTAAACTAGTTCAACCATTGTGGAAAACAGTGTGGTGATTCCTCAAGGATCTAGAACTAGAAATACCATTTGACCCAGCCATCCCATTACTGGGTATATACCCAAAGTATTATAAGTCATGCTGCTATGAAGACACATGCACACGTATGTTTATTGTGGCACTATTCACAATAGCAAAGACTTGGAATCAACCCATCCATGACAGACTGGATTAAGAAAATGTGGCACATATACACCATGGAATACTATGCAGCCATAAAAAAGGATGAGTTGGTGTTCTTTGTAGGGACATGGAAGCAGCTGGAAACCATCATTCTCAGCAAACAATCACAAGAACAGAAAACCAAATACTGCATGTTCTCACTCATAGGTGGGAATTGAACAATGAGATCACTTCGACACAGGAAGGGGAACATCACACACTGGGTCCTATTGTGAGGAGGGGGGAGAGGGGAGGGATAGCATTAGGAGATATACCTAATGTAAATGACGAGTTAATGGGTGCAGCACACCATCATGGCACATGTATACATATGTAACAAGCCTGCACATTGTGTACATGTACCCTAGAACTTAAAGTATAATAATAAATAAATAAATAAATAAATAAAGGAAGGAAGGAAGGAAGTAGTAACTTTTACCAGAGTAGGAATGGATGATGGACTAACATTAAAAAATAAACATATATCATACAACTATAAAAAAATAAAATAAATGAATAAAAATAAAAATAAATAAAAAAAGAAAGGGTTTTTAAGCAGAGAGGATGCTGTCTTTAACCTTTCCAGGAGACATATCTGCCTAAGAGTGAAGCCAACACAGATGTGCAAAGCTAAAAGATAGAGAATGGCAGATTCTCAATAACATCCTATAGGCATCTGGATCCAGCAATGCCTGAAGCTCTCAACTCCTGAGTTTTTCAGTTAACATGAGGATGCTATTCCAACACATTCCTTTTTCAGTTCACGGCACCTTGGGGGAGTTTTCTTATCTCCCATTACACAGCTCTGACTCATACAACCCACTGAAACTCACCCTACCCCATGCTTCTCTTTGGTGTGTGTTCATGAAGATTGTAGTCATTGTAGCATTGCACTGTAGCTCACATGTCTGACCTGTTCACAGGAAGTAACCAGTGCAGGTCTCTCCATTAAGGATTGTAGTCCCACTAGCTAGGAGAGAGAGTGTGTGTGTATGTGTGTGTGTGTGTGTCTGTGTGTTTCTGTGTGTTTCTCTGTGTGTGTGTCCAGTGTGTGTACTGGAGGCAGTGGGTAATCATGGAGGCACTTCCACAAGATCTCAGAAAATCTCAGAAGGATGTCCCAGAATCTTAGGGCTGGATTTTCCCAAAGACTCAACTCTTCCCTTTTAAGCTGGGCCCTCTGATGCCACATGCAGAATTGCTGGAATATTCGCCTCCTTCCAGGCATGAGAAAACAGGTGTGTTTTAATTCCTTGAGCACTTTGGTCACTTAGAGCCTGAACCAAGACCTAAGCCCCAAGACCACACTGGACTCAATCCATGAAAACACAAGTAGAGTCCAGTGATAGAGGCTGGCCCTGAGACCCAGGAGTAGCCTCAGGTCCAAGGAGACAGTCCAGGGATCAGGCTTCTCCTGAGCTTGGAATTTATACCCTTCTCCCTCAAAGGCAATAGTTTGCAATGTCCCTGGGTGCTGTGTCATCTGGGTGTTTGTCCTGCTGGGCTTCCCTGTGATGAGAGACTGCCATGGCCATCTATCAATCCTAAAGGTCCACAAGTCCTAATATGTGAGGACAGCAGGGGCAGCAGAAGATACTCTAGACCTGCAGGTGTGGGTTGTAGATCCCACAGTGTTGCTTCTGTGACTAATTTGAACTGTAACATGGGCCAATTACAAAATTCATATGTTTTTGTTACCTCTATTAAAATGGGCACAACGATCTCAAAGCTGAATTTCTCAAGAAAGATAGGGTGGAGTCAGGGTTAAGGGCACGAACTCCCGAATTCCACTGTCTGGTCTCAAACCTGGCTCCTCCACCTTCCCTGTGAAGCATCCCTGAGGACTATAATGAATGCTTCCCCTCTGTGCTGCCACCATACTCAACCTGTGAAGTATATGAATGTGTTTCTCTTTGGATACATCCTTGTGAGCAGGGACTATGTCCACTTCATGTCTGTTTCACTACCACTAACACCCACCCCTACATACTGAGCATGGATGGATGGATGGATCAATGGGGGGATGGATGGAGTTGGTCAATACATGAGGTACAGTTGAATTGGATGGATACATAAATAGATGGGTGAAAACTAGCAGATAGGTGATAACTGGATTGTTGGTTTTGGAGGAATGGGTGATGGAGTGAAGATGTAAGGTGACTGGATGATCCATGAATGGTGGATGGATTGAAAATAGACAAATACAAAGTTATGAATAGGTGGACATTAGATCGATAAAAAGATATGAGTTAATTGGATGGATTAGTGAACAGATAGATGGATAAGAAGATCATAGTAGATGGATTAATAAATGGGTGGACGGATGACTATCCTACGAGGAAAACTGAGTCAGAGTCTCAGAAAATCTAGAAAACTGGACCACCACCAGGTCTAATAAAGACAGTTTCTAAGTCAACCAAGATAAATTGTGACATCTTTCTGAAAATCTTTGAGCTTAATATCTCCATCCCCCAAATTTAGAATGATGGTGTCCCCTGGGAATATATGACATTTAATTCCTTAACGATATGTGTGAAAACAAGAATGGCAAAATAATAAATTTTGGTCAGGATTGAGGATTGTTACACAATTTTTTATCATGTTGTTTTTGGACTTTTTTTACATTTGTGGCATTTTACACTAAAAAAGGACAAATCAGATTCCCCATTCAGATACTGAGGTTCATGAAAGGTGAGACACTGTCCCAGGTAACTGTCCCAGGGCAAGAGTACGGCTGAAATGAAGAAGTCTGGGACGAAGTTTACAGGGTTTGGGCTATGGGAACAGGCACACCTACCATTTTCAATGTTGTCTCCATGAGCTCCTCTTCTGTCTTCTGTCGCAGGCAGTGAACCATGACAGCTGAGGTGGTAGTTTGACACCCAGCAGCGATAGCAATTTGCTGCAAAGATCACAGGCAACAGCAGAGTTCAAGAGCTATTTCCCTTCCCTCCACCAAAGTGGAAAGTGGTGTACTATTCCAAGCCCAAGTTGTACAAGTGGCAGGGGGCAGCAGAAGATACTGTAGACCCGCGGGTGTGGGTTCCAGATCCCACAGAGCATTGCCTCTGTTACTTATCTCAATTGTACCATAGGTCAATTATGTAATCTCTCATCTCTGCTACCTTATCTCCATTGCAATGGACATAATGATCTCAAGCTGAATGTGTCAAGAAAGGTGAGGTGGAGCTGGGGTAGAGAGCATGGAATCCTGAACTTCCTTGTCTGCTTTCAAATCCTGGCTGCTCCACTTACCAGCCATTAGGCCACAGGCAGTCCAGCTGATTTCTTTGGGCCTTGGTTTCTCCACCCATGGATAGGAATAAAGACTGCACCTACCTCATGAGTTAATACATGTGGGAGAGTGCCATGTCTCCCACACAATAAACACGTGCAGCGTTGCAGGAGGCCTAGGTAAGACGATTCACACAGAGGCACTTCAGAAGGTAGCGAATGTGCTTTAAAGGTGAGTTCTAAAGAAAAACAGGATGTCTTCCCTTGTAAGACATAGACGGGGTTTCTCAGCTGAGTGAGGCGTCTGTGGCACAGCCAGGAGTTTCCAGCTGCACATTTGGGTACTAGAGTCGCAAGCAGTAATCAAGCACGACTCTTTAGGGCACAGGTCGGCAATGTGCCCATCAAGGCCAAATAGTAAATATTTGAGGCTTTGTGGGCCACATGGTCTGTGCTGCAACTTTAGCACTGCTGTTGACGTGAAACACAGCCATAGACATGAGGTAAATGAACGGGTGTCACTGTGTTCAAAGAAAACTTCCTTTATGGACACTGAAACTTGAATTTCATATAATTTTATGGTTCATGAAATATTATTCTTCTTTTGATTCCTTTCAATCATCAAAAAATTTTTAGAAACCAATCTTAATTCAAGGGCCATGCAGGCATAGATCCAGATTTGACCATGAGCGATGGTCTGTTCACCTTTGTCCTAAGTCAAGCCACAGAGCAACACCAATTAGTGCACCAAGAACTCTTTCAATCTTTAAAAATACGTAAAAAATGTAAAAATTTAAAAAGCCCTCCTGAGGGAGAGGCTCCCTCATGCCTGTCCTGGGGATTGGGGTCAGTCTGCCCAGCACACTCTGGTTTCCCTCTTTTCTAAGAGTCCAGGGACATCTAAGCAAAGACAGGACAGTGAGCCTCTCTCCTAAGTGACCTGGAATTGGGGCGGAGAGTTGCTAACGTAAAAACGCTCGTTTTTCACAACAGAAAAGACAGCCTGACTACTCTCTGGAACCAAAGGAGAGTCCTTAAGCTTAGGGGCAGATAAGGTGCTCATGCACACTGGAAGCAAAGTGCAGCCAGAAAGAAGGGCACAGAGGGAGAGCAGGCAGGCTCCATGGTGGGGAGCCAGGGTGAGTGTACATGCTGGAGAGCCATGGTGCAAACACAGCTCACTGCAGCCTAGACCTCCTGGGCTCGGCTGATCCTCCCTCTTCAGCCTCCCGTGTAGATGGGCCCAGAGGCTTGCACCACCATGCCCAGCTCAATATTTTGATATTTTGTAGAGACAGGGTCTCACTTTGTTGCCCTGGCTGGTCTCGAACTCCTGGGCTCAAGCAATCCTTCTGCCTTGGCCTCCCAAATTGCAGGGATGACAGGCATGAGCCACCACACCAGGATAATGCTCCTTCTTGACTTAAGTTGGATCAATGGGCGACTGTTGCTTATAACCAGTGAATTCTAAAAAAATTCTCAAAAATTCTAAAAATTCTTGACATCCCCATTTTCTCTCCTATGTACCAGCCCTTTAAATTTTGACGCTATCCTCAAACAAGCTTTCAAATCTACTGAAATCCTCCATGCCACTGGCTCCAGTGGGCGCTCCTTAGCCTAGGTCTGGATTCCTATTTGTCACCTCTTCCTTTGGCTTCCAACCATTCTCCAGACAATGACAAAATCCTTGCCAGGGTCCTGTGCAGTGTGATCCCTGCCAACATCCCAGCTCTCAGTACTCGCCACGCTCCCCCTGCTCTCCCTGCTCTGACCCCGTCGGCCCTGTCTCTGTCTCTCCCTCACGATTGAGATGTGGCCTCCTGCCACAAGACACGCACATGTGCTGCTCCCACTCCCTGGACATTCTTTGCTCCTGACTCACTGGTCACTTTTCCAGCAAGCCTTCTCTGGTAACCTCTTCCTGCCCCAGGACTCAAAGCTCTCTTTAGATTCTGCTGTGGCAGCAAGTGCCTCACCTTTACTGCTCTTGTCTTAGGTGACACTTTGTAATTGTGTGATTCTGTAACGACTCATCTATTCCCTACATTATAGCAGAAGCTTGGGGAGGTGTTAGGTGTTTGGCTAGAATGCAGAGCCACATACGGCCATATAGTGTCTACATTTCCTCCACATGGACATCTGACTTTGAGCCAAACAGTGACCTCTGCCCACTTCTTGTTCTTGCCTTCATTTATTCACCTAGTTTTGTGGTGTGAACAAATGAACAATGAGTGAATTCTCCAAGAACCAATCCTGGTTATCAGGCGCTCAGTGTGGAACCGCTCCAGGCCGACAGCCCACAAGTGGGTCCACAGAACTCAGACCCTGAGAGATATAAGACATCATCTCAGCCCACTGCCCCCTGCCTACTGCCCAACATGGCACCAGGCCCTGGCACATAGGAGCAGTGTGGTCACAGATAGGGCACTGTACTGGCTGCTAGGGCCAGGAGCTGGAGTCCCAGCTCTGCTTTGATCACCTGCTGCCCTTGGCAAACCCCTTCCAAGCCCTGTGTCGGTTTCCCCGGTTGTGAAACTGGGACGTTGATCAAGGTGTCTCCTCGCCCTTTCTGCTCAGCCATTGATGCCTCAGTGATTCTAGGAGAACATTAGCTAGAGCCCACCACAAGAGAGACCCCTGAGGATTCAGGAGCACAGAGCCAAGGGGGTGGGAGTATCCAGCGGGAGACCTACCTCAGCCAAGGGCTTGACATCGTCTTTCTTCACCAGAACAGCAGTGAGGGCCACGCCACTCTCAGAAATGGCCCGTGGAAGAGGTTCTTTGCCAATGGAGACAAAACCTGAGAGCAGAGTGGAGGGGAGGAGAGTTCATGCTCAGGAGTGGGGTCAGTGACTCGCTCGCTCTTCCAAGCTACATCTATCCCACCTCTGCCCTGACCCATTCCCCTGAGACCCTGGGGCTCAGTGGACACAATGGCTCCTCACCTGGCCCTGCCTGCTTGCCAGGCTCTCCGCCCACCTGGCCACCCAAGGGAACCTCAGCGGGATTGGGATAGAGCACAGGGCAGGGACATAATGGGAGGTGTGTGACAGCCGAGCCTAACCAACAAATTTATTGGAAAGGCAACTTAGCATCTCCTAGCCACAACTTCCGAATCCACATCTCCATTACTCAGAGTTTATCCTAAAAAGTGATCCTGGCGGCAAACGAAGATTTCTAAGAATGCCTCTGCTGTTTATAATGATACACACTGGAAATAACTCACAGTTCCAATATTATACAATTGGGCTAATAAATGGTTTTTCATTTTTATCATGGAATACGGTGCAACTGTAAAAGATACTATTAAGGGACAGCACTTAATATTTAGTAAAATCGTTGCATTGTATTATAATATTCAGGAAAGTACTTTTGTAAATAAAAAAGACAAAGAGAGATAATAGATGATAGGTAGGTTCATTGATAGGTAGATGGACGGATAGATGAATAGACAGATAAATAAAAAGTCAAGGAAGCAAGACTAGAAAAATCCACGTCAAACAGAGCACAGTGACTATCCCTGGGTTATGGGATTGTAGATAGTTTTTTGCCTTTCTTGGGCTTATCTGTATTTTTCCTTTTTCTTTACTTTAAAAAGTATAAAAATTTTTCCTCTGTGTATTCAAGTACAAAGCCAACACAGCATTGAAGACTCCAGCAGTGGGCTGACCCTCTGCCCACATCGAGGCAGGCGGAAGGCTTCCTACGGCTCCCGGTACTTCTCATCTGGTTTTTCACCCCAGCTCCCCCAGTTTCTCCTGCACCCAATCCCCCACACCAGCAGGACCCCTCACACCCCCAGGTTGCGTCTATGACCCACAACCCCTGCCCCATCCCTCCCTATCCCCGGCTCCATCCCGCCTTCCTCTGTCCGCCCCCCAGCCCACCGGCCCCACAGTCGCAGAGACTGTTGCCTACTTCTTGGGCATGGACCAGCCATCAGACCACCCCAGAGGAATCCCCAGCCTGCTCAGTGTCCATGTCCCCTCCATACCTAGTTCTGTATTAACTAAACAATGACCTCTGTCCACCTCTTGTCTTTGCCTGCCCTCACTCATAATTTAAGCCTATCCCTATCACCCAAGAGAAGGGATGTGAGTCCTTATGTGAAAATGAGTGGAAAGGAGAGACAGAAAGAGAGAAAGAGCTCAACCAAGCTAGAAGAGGAGAATGCCACCATTGTAGGCCACAACTAGAGATTCATATGGCCCCGGGACACTAAGCTGAGATCTGAGCTTCCTGGGGGCCAAGGAGAGCTTGGTCTTTAGCTTTCCACCCCCTGATGCTAGGCAGTGAGTAACGTCAGTCCTGAAACTAGGTATCAGGGTAATCAGAGGTGTGCATAGCTGGATTGACAGGTGTCCAAAAGGTCTCATCAGCATCACATCCAGTGTGGGGTTGGGCCTGGTGCCAGGAGCACTCACAAGAACAGAGACACTTTCTCCTCCCGCTGACTCTCCAAAGATGGTCACAGAGCCTGGGTTCCCTCCAAAGCTGGCAATGTTGTCCTGGACCCAGCGCAGGGCAGCCAGCTGGTCCAGGTGACCCCAGTTCCCTCGGCTGTGTTCATCCCCTGTGCTGTGAGGAAGAGAACAGGTTGAGGGTGGGGAGCAGAGATGTCATGGCAGGACCTTCAGGACTAGAGATGGGGCCAGGGGCACTCAGGGAGCCTTTAAGAATAAGACTGGGCTTCAGCATCTCTGAGACCCTGCCTTTATTCCTACATCATTGTGGTGATGTATGGTTCTACATTCACTCAACTGGCAACTATTTGCTGAGCATCTACTGTATGCCTGACACTATCCTATGAGCTAGAGCACATCTGAGAGCAAAACAGGCAAAACCTGTGACGACACATAGCTCCCACCACAGATCACAAGCAGATAAATAGATATATAGAGAGGATATAACGATGTCAGGTAATCAAAGCGCATTGAGGTAAACACAATGGAATAAGGAAAAAAACAGGGGTGGGACAGGGGATGCCATTTCAGATTGCAATCAGGGAAGGCTTTTTGGAGGCAGTGGCATTTGAGGTTTTGGAGACAAAGACCTTCATAAAACAAGCACAACAAGTACATGAGCCTTGCAAATATTCAAAGAAAGAAATTTCAGACAGAAGAAAAAGTAAGTGCAAAGGCCCTGGGGCCCAGTGAAGGACAGTGTGAGTCAGGAGATGCAGCTAGAGAGGGCCCTGGGGCCCTGATAAGAACTTCGGCTATTGGCTATTATCGTAAGGAACATGGGAAGCCCCTGCAGTGTTTTGTGCAGAGGCATTGCATGATTCAACACACATGCTAAGTGATCACTCTTGGTACTGTGCGACTCAGCCTCAGGGTAAAAGTGGCAGGTATTTGAAAGTAAGTGTTAGGATCATAATCAAGGTGAGAGACAGAAAGCTTTGGCTGGGGTAGGAGCCAGGGAGAAGGTGCGAAGTAGTGGATTCTGAAGGTGGAGCCAAAAGAGTTATGAGAAAATACAGAGTCCAGGCTGCCCACAGGGCCTTCTCCTGAGCCCCCGGAAGGATGGGGCAGCAGCAGCTGAGTGGAGGTGTGGTGGGAGGAGCAGTGGGAGTCAAGGATTCAGCTTGTTCCTCCTTCCGGCACCTTTAGACAGCCAGGGGTGGGGAGAAGAGAGTAAGTGATGCCTGTGGATTTCAAAGGTGAGATGGGCTGGAAATGGGGGCTCTGGGCTGCTCCCTGGGATCACTGGGAATTAGTAGGGAGGGAGAGGGAGACAAGAGAGGCCTGTGGACAGGGAGGAGGAGGGACCAGGAAAGGGACTGGGAAGGAAGCATGTCGCAGAGGCTGAGCAGCCATTGGCTGCTGCTGTGAAGTTGGGTGGAGAGTAGGGGGAGGTCATCGGTGACCGCGAGGAGACCAGCTGAGTGGCGTATCCAGGAAGAAACCTGACTGGCATGGGTGGAGGAGACATACGGAGAAGAGGAAGTGGAGACAGATCATGAAGCAGCTTTATTATAATGGGGAGCAGAGACACAGCCTGTGGCTGAAAGGGATGAAGGTGATACAGCCAAGACTGACCTGGGATGCCTAGCTGACAGTAGACCAGAACCCATCCTCCATCTCCCTAGGCCTCTTCATCAGTGAGGAGAATCCCTCCCACAGCCCTTCCAGCACTCACTCGAGATTGGGGTGCTGGGATGGTAACACTTAGAAAAGGTTCATAGTAGTTGCACCTTGAAGGAGACCTGACTCCTGTCCCCATGGAGACCTGATGGGGAAGACTCAATCCTTGCTTCCCGCACTTGCCAGATTTCAAGCGGAGCATGGGGTGAGAGGACGCCAACGCTCCTCCAGGAAGGGGTCAGATGCTCCCACACCCCACCATCTGCAGCCCTCATTTCTTCACCCACAACATGCCCTGAACTCCCTCTGTGACTCTGCCCCTTCCCTCCTTTCCATGAGAAGTCAGATGTGTCAACCTTCAAGAGCTGGGCTGCCTCCTAAGTGTCATGACAGAGAAATTCAATGTGCTGGAGAAACATAGGTGAAGAAGAGATGAGTCTTTCAGTGGAGGTAACTGGGGGCTGGGTCTTGCAGGATGATGAGCAGTTCCTCAAGTACTTAGCATTCCAGGCAGAGGAGTAGCACATGCAAAACCTCAGAGGCAAGTGGATGAGTGTGGCTGGGGAGTGAGAGGGTAGGTAGTGTCCAATTATGATGAGGTTTGTATGCTACAATGAGGAATCTAGCTAAGGTCCCCTGAGGGCTGACATGACCAGAGCTGGGTCCTAGCAGCCTTATGTTGGGGGTCAAAGTGCAGTGAGGAGAGTCTAATTTCTTACCTGAAGAATCCCCAGATGCCCAGGCGGTATTGAATGGTCACCACCACCACGTTTTCATGGGCAGCAAGGGCCAGCCCATCATAGGTTGATGCCGCACCCAGCATCAGCCCCCCTCCGTAGATCCACACCATCACCTGGGCAGGGAGGAAGCAACATACCAGTTACAGGACACAGAGCCAGGGAGCACTCAGAAGGCGTCTTGTTTGGTGACCTACCTGTTGGTCACAACTGAAGGAGGATGTTATCCAAAGTTCACCAGTGCCCAGCAAGGTTGCAAAAGTCAGTCTCTCTCCTCCAAAATTCTCCCAACCGGGGCCCAAGCCACCACCCCACTGCACATACCCTGGCTGCCCCTTCCTTTATACCCAGCCTCCAGTGCCTCCTCCTCCCAAGGCTCTTCATGCTGAGAACATCATCATGGGTATAGCAAAGGCTAAGGATGTCGTGTTCTCCCCCTCACTCCCATCACCCTCAAGCCTGGACTGTTCATGCAGCTCAGTGTACCCTTGAAGAGCCCTTGTATCTCAGCTTCATCTCAGTTTACTCTCTCATAGTGAAGTAAACTTCTCTGTGCATGAATGACTGTCTCAAGAAGCACACATACCTGTGATGGTGTCTCTTCCTTAAATGCCTCCTCTATGACTCTGCATCTCCAAATCCTATCCATCCTGCACAGCGCAGCCTAAAACCCACCCGCTTCAGGATGCCTTCAATCAATGGACTAATGCTGTCTGAGAACTTCCTATGTGCCAGGAACTCTGCTAATACCCGAGATGAGAGTAGGTACAATTCCTAATGGAAGGTTCTTGCATTTTAAAAGTC
>NW_022680876.1:0-66461 GCF_009764315.1 Trachypithecus francoisi
AGCTTTTCCTCCAAAAGGGATTCCAGAATCCTCTAGCAGAAGAAAGGTGAGTGGAATGCACACGTCATTCTGTGAGTGGAATTCTGTGAGTGGAAAGTAGACATCACAAAGCAGCTCCTCAGAAAGCTTCTCTGCAGTTTCTATGTGGAGACGTTTGTTTTCTTACCGTAAGTCTCAAAGTGCTCCTGAATATCCCTTCGCAGACTATACAAACACAGTGATATGATACTGCTCAATGAAAAGAGAAGTTTAACTGTGTGAGCGGAATTCACGTGACATAGAGCAGTTTCACAGAAAGCTTCCCTCTGGTTTCTCTCTGAGGTTATTTCTTTTTCAGGATATTCTAAGGCATCTTTCCAAATGGCCTTTCAAGATTCCACAGAAATAGTGATTTCAAACTATTCAATCCAAAGAATGATTAAGTCTATGAGATGAGCACAAACTTCACAAAAGAGTTGTGCAGAAGGCTTCTCACAATATTCGATGGAAGACATTTCCTTGCTCGACACAGGCCTCCAGTTGCCAATACATATCCCTTTGCTGAACCCTCTAAGATTGACTTTCAAATTGAGAAATGTAGAGTAAGCTTTAACATAAACTGGGATTCCATTCCATTCCATTCATATTCCATTCCATTCCATTCCGTTCCATTCCATTCCATATTCCATTCCATTCTACATTCCATCCATATTTCATTCCATTCTATATTCCACTCCATTCCATTCCATTCCATATTCCATTCCGTTCCATATCCCAATCCCTTCTATTCCATATTCCATGGTTTTCCATATTCCATTGCATTCCATATTCCATTCCATTTCACTCCATTTCATTCCAGTCCATTCCATTCTGTTCCATATTCCATTCCACTCCATGTTCCCTTCCATTCCATTCCATTTTATATTCCAGTACATTCTATTCGATTCCATTCCATACCATACTCCAGTACATTACATTCCATTTCATATTCCATTCCATGCATATTTCATTGCATTCCATTTTCAATTCCATTCCATATTCATTCCATTCAATATTCCATTCCATTCCATATTCCATTGCATTCCATATTCCCTTCCATTCCATTCATTCCATTCAGTTCCATTCCATTCCATTCGGTTCCATATTTCATTCCATTTCGTATTCCATTCCAATCCATTCCATTCCATTCCCTATTATACTATATTCCTTATCATTCCATTCCATTCCAACTTCGATTCCATTCCATATCCTTTCCATTACATATTCCATTCCATTCCATATTCCAATCCTTTCAAAATTCCCTTCCATTCTATTCCATTCCATTCCATTCCATTTCGTATTTTGTTCTGTACCGTTCCGTTCCATTCCGTTCCATTCCATATTACATTTCATTCCATATTCCATTTCATTCTATATTCCATTCCATTCCATTCTATTCCATTCCATTCCTTTCCATTCCATTATCCATTTCATTCCATATTCCATTCCATCATATTCCATTCCATATTTATTCCATTCCATTCCATTTCATTTCCTTTGATATTCCATTCCATTCCATATTCATTCCATATACCATTCAATATTGCATCCATTCCATTCCTTTCCATTCCGTTCCATATTCCATTCCATACCATTTCATTCCATCCTATTCCATATTCATTCCAATCCATATTCCATTCCATTCTGTATTCCATTCCATTCCATTCCATTCCATTCCATTCCATTCCATTCCATATTCCATTCTATTCCATATTCCTTTCCATTCCATTCCATATTGCATTCCATTCCATATTGCATTCCATTACATATTACATTTCTTTCCATTCCATATTCAATTCCATTCCATATTGTTTTCCATTCCATTCGATTTGATATTCCTTTCCATTCCATATTCCATTCCATTGCATTCCATTCCATTCCATATTCCCTTCCATTTCATTGCATTCCATATTCCTTTTCTTTCCTTTCCATATTCCATTCCATTCCATTTCATTCAATATTCCATTCCATTCCATAGTCTCCTGCATTCTATTTAATTCCGTTCACTTCCATTCCATTTCATATTCCGTTTAATTAAATTACGTTTCATTCTATTCCATTCCATTCAATTCCATATTCAGTTCCATTCTATATTCCATTTCATATTCCATTCCATTACTCATTCCATTTCATTCCATTCCATTCCATTCATTTCCATATTCCATTGCATTCCATTCCTTTCTATTCCATTCCGTTCCGTTCCATACTCCATTCCATTCCATATTCCATTGCATTCCACATTCCATTCCATTCCATATTCTTTCCATTCCATTACCTATTTCATTCCATTCCACATTCCGTTCCATGCCATCTTCCATTGCATTGCATTCCATTCCATTCCATTGCATATTCCATTCCAGTGCATTCCATTCCATATTCCATTCCATTCCATATTCCATTCCATTACGTATTCCATTCCATTCTATTCCATTCCATTCCATATTTCCTCCATACCATATTCCATTTCATTCCGTTACATTTGTTCCTTTTCATTCCATTTCATATGCCATTCCATTACATTCTGTTCTGTTTCATTCCGCTCCATCTTCCATTCCATTCTATATTCCATTTCATTTTCCATTCCATTCCATATTCCATTCCATTACGTATTCCATTCCATTCTATTCCATTCCATATTTCCTTCCATACCATATTCCATTTCATTCCGTTACATTTGTTCCTTTTCATTCCATTTCATATGCGTTCCATTACATTCTGTTCTGTTTCATTCCGCTCCATCTTCCATTCCATTCTATATTCCATTTCATTTTCCATTCCATTCCATATTCCATTGCATTCCATTCCATTCAATTCCATTCCATTCTATTCCTTATTCCATTATATTCCATTTCCCTTCCATTCCATTCCACTCCATTCAATATTCCATTCCATTCCATATTGCATTCCATTCAATTCCATTCCATTCATTCCATTCCATTCATTCCATTCCATTCCATTCCATTTCATTCCATTTCATTCGTTTCAATATTCCATTCCATTCAATATTCCACTTAATTCCATTCCTTTCCATTTCATTCCATATTCGATTCCATTCCATTCCATTCATATTCCATTCCATTCCATTCTATTCCGTTCCATTGCATTCTACATTCCATTCCATTCCGTTTTTTATTCCATTCCATTCCATATTACATTCCATTCCATTTTGTTCCATATTCCATTCCATTCCACATTCCATTACATTCCATATTCCATTCCATTTCATATTACATTCATTCCTTTCCATATTCCTTTCCATTCCATTCCATAATCCATTCTATTGCATTCCATTACACTCCATTCCATATTCCATTAAATTCCATACTATTCCATTCCATTCTAATCCATATTTCATTCCATTCCGTTCCCTTCCATTCCATTCCATTCCATAGTCCATTGCATTCCATTCCATTTCATTCCATAATCAATTCCATTTCATATTCCATTCCATTCCATATTGCATTCCATTCCTTTCCATATTCCCTTCCTTTCCATTCCATTCCATTGCATTTTATATCCCATTCCTCTCCATTCCATTCCGTTTGATTGATTCCATTCCATATTCCTTTCCATTCTGTATTCCATTCCATACCATATTCCATTGCATTCCTTATTCCATTCCATTCCTTATTCCATTCTATTCCATATTCCATTCCATTGCAAATTCCATTCCATTCATTCAATTCCATACGCCATTCCACTCCATTGCATTCCATTCTTTATTCCATTCCATTCCATAATCCTTTCCATTCCATATTAAATTTAATTCCATATTCTATTCCATTCCATTACATTATATTCCGTTTCCTTCCATTCCATTTAATATTCCGTTCCATTCCATTCCATCTGTTTCAGTCCATTCCACATTCCATTCCATTCTATATTCCATTCCATATTCCATTCCATTATACATTCCATTCCATTCCATATTCCATTCCATTACATATTCAATTTCTTTCACTCACTCCATTCCATATTCCATTCCATTACATATTCCATTCCATTCCATATTCCATTCCATTACATATTCCATTCCATTCCATATTCCATTCCATTCCATTCCATACCGTATTCCATTCAATTCCATATTCCATTCCTTTTCATTCCATCTCATATTCCATTGCATTCCATTCAATTTAATTCCATTCATTTTCTATCTCATACCATATTCCATTGTATTCCATTCCATTGAGTTATATTCCATTCCATTACATATTTGTTTCATTCTGTTACCTCCCTTCCATTCTCTTTCATTCCATTCCATATTTCATTCCCTCTATATTCCGTTCCATATTCCATTCCATTCCATATTCCATTCCATTCCATTCCTTTCCATTCCATTCCATTCCATTCCATATTCCATTGCATTCCATATTGCATTCCATTTTGTATTACATTCCATTCCATTCTATATTCCATTCCATATTTTTTCCAATCCGTTCCATTCGACATTCCTTTCCATTCCATATTCCGTTCCATACCATTCCATTCGATTCCATTCCATATTCCATTCCATTCCTTTCCATGTTCCATTCCATTCCATTCCTTTCCATATTCCCCTACATATCATTTAATTCCATTCACTTCCATTCCATTTCATATTCCATTTCATTCCATTACGTTTACTTCTGTTCCGTTCCGTTCCATTCCATATTCAGTTCCATTCTCTATTCCATTTCATATTCCATTTCATTCCATTCCATTCCTTCCTTTCCATTCCATTCCATTCCATTCCGTTCCATATTCCATTCACTTCCATATTCCATTCCATTCCATATTCCATTCCATTCCATATTCCATTCTATCCATATTCTTCCATTTTGTTTCATATTTCATTCTATTCCACATTCCGTTGCATTCCATCTTCCATTGTATTCCATTCCATTCCATTCCTTTCCTTTGCATATTCCATTCCTGTGAATTCCATTCCATATTCCATTCCCTTATGTTTTCCACTCCATTCCTTTCCATTCCATCCATTCCATTCCATATTTCCTCCCAATCTATTCCATTATATTCATTTCCTTTCCATTCCTTTCATATGCCATTCCTTTCCATTACGTTACGATCTGTTTCTCTCATTGTGTTCCATATTCCACTCCATTCTATATTCCATTCCATTTTCCATTTCATTCCATATTCCATTCCATTCCATTTCTTTCCTTATTTCATTCCATTCCATATTTCATTCCATTCCATTCAATATTCCTTTTCATTCCTATTCCATTTCATTCCATTCCATTCCATATTCCATTCCATTACTTTCCATAATCCATTCCATTCCATTGCATTCCACTGTACTTTATGTCCCATTCCTCTCCATTCCATCCGTTCTATTCCGTTCCATTCCATTCAATTTCATATTCCTTTCCATTCCATAATCCATTCCATTTCATCCATTCCATTCCATTCCATATTCTGTCCCTTCCTTTCCATTCCATTCATTCAATTCCATATTCCATTCCATTCCATACCATTCCATTCCATTGCATTCCATTCCTTATTCCATTTCTTTCTTTCATTTCATTCAGCATTCCATTCCATTCCATATTCCTTTGCATTCCATTCCATTCCGTTCCTTCCATTCCGTTTCATTTCCCCTTCCACTTTGTTGCGTACCGTTCCATTTGGTTCTGTTCCATTCCACATTCCCTTACATTCCATTCAATTTCTTTCCGTATTCCATTCGATTGTATTCCATTACACTCCTTTCCATATTCCATTAAATTCCATTCTATTCCATTCCATTTCATTCCATATTCCATTTCATTCCATTCCATAGTCCATTGCTTTCCATTCCATATCATTCCATAATCAATTCCATTCATATTCCATTCCATTCCATATTCCTTTTCATTCCATTCCATTCCCTTCTGTTCCATTCCATTTCATTTCATATTTCGTTCCATTCCATTCCATTCCATTCCATATTCCATTCCATTTCATTACATAGTCCATTCCATTCCATTACATATTTCATTCCATTCCATTTAATATTCCATTCTTTCAATATTCCATTCCATTCGATATTCCATTCCATTCCATATTCCATTCCATCCCATAATCCATCCCATTCCATTCCATTCCACATTCCATTTCATTCCATATTCCCTTGCATTCCATTTAATTCCTTTCACTTCCATTTCATTTTCTACTCCATGCCATTCCATTACATTCGTTCTGTACAGTTCGTTCCATTCCACATTCTGTTTCACTCTATATTCCATTGCATACGTATTTCATTTCATTCCTTTCCAGTCCTTTCCTTCCATTCCTTTCCATATTCCATTCCATCCATTCCATTACATTACATCCGTTCCATATTCCATCCATTCCATATTCCATTCTATTTCATGTTTCATTCCATTCCATATTCATTCCATATTCCATTCCGTTGCATTCCGTTCCATATTCCTTCAATTCAATTCCATTCCATATTCCATTCCATTGCATTCCATTCCATATTCTATTCCATTCCATTCCATTCCATTCCATATTCCATTGCTCCCATATTTAATTTCTTTCCATTCTATTCCATTCCATTCCATCCCATTCCATAGTCCTTTTCATTCCATATTACATTACATTACATTCCCTATTTCATTCCTTTCCATTCCATTCCATTCCATATTCCATTCCGTCCCTTTCCATAATCCTTTCCATTCCTTTGCATTTTATATCCCATTCCTCTGCATTGCATCCTTGCCATTCCATTCCATTCCATATCTTTTCCATTCATATTCCATTCCATTTCATTTCATTCAATTGCATATTCTGTTCCAATCCTCTCCATTCCGTTCCATTCCATTCCATTCCTTCCATATTCTTCCATTCCATTCCATTCCATTCCATTCCATTCCATTCCTTATTCCATTCCTTTCCATTCCATTGCATCCAATTCATTCCATATTCGATTCCATTCCTTTCATTCCATACTTCATTCCATTCCATTCTTTTCCATTTCGTTTCATTCAACATTCCATTCTTTTCCTTTCCATTCCGATTCTATTCCATTCCATTCCATATTACATTCCATTTCATTCCATTCTTATTCCATTCCATTCAAAATTCCATTGCATTCTATATTCCATTGCATTTCATATCCATTCCATCCTTTTCCATATTCCATTCCATTGCATTCCATTCCATATTCCATTCCATTCATTCCTTTCCATTCCATTCTATTCCATTCCATTGCATTCCATTCCATTCCATTCCATTGCATTCAATTCCATTCCATTCCACATTCCATTAAATTCCATTCTATCCATTCCATATTCCACTGCATTCCATTCCTTTCATTCCATTCCATATTCCATTCCATTCCATTCCATTCCATTCCATAATCAATTCATTTCATTCCATTCCATTCCATATTCCTTTTCATTCCATTGCATTCCTTCCATTCCATTCCATTTCATATCATATTTCATTCTGTTCCGTTCCGTTCTGTTCCATTCATATTCCATTCCATTCCATTCCATATTCCATTTCATTCCATATTCCTTCCTTGCTTTCAGTGTTTCATTCCATTCCATATTCCATTCCAGATTCCATCCCATTCCGTATTCCATTGCTTTCCATTCCATTCCATTCCCTTCCATTCCATTTCGTATTCTGTTCCATTGCGAACCGTCCTGTTCCGTTCCATTTTATTCCATATTCCATTCCATTCTATATACCATTGCATATTCCATTCCATTCCAATCCATATTCCTTTCCATTCCATATTCCATCCCATTCCATATTCCATTCCATTCCATATTCCTTTCCATTCCATTCCCCATTCTACTCCATTCCATATTGCATTCCACAATCTATTCCATACCATTGCATTCATTGTTCCATTTCATAGCCCATTCGTTTCATTCAACATTCCATTCCATTCCTTTCCTTTCCATTCCGTATTCTATTCAATTCCATTCCATATCCATTCCATTCCATATTCCTTTCCAGTACATATTCCATTCCATTCTATATTCCATTCCATTCCATTCCATATTCCCTTCCATGCCGTATTCCTTCCATTACTTTCCATATTCCATTCCATTCCATTCCATTTCAACCCATATTCCACTCCCTTCCATACACCATTCCATTTGATTTTCCATTCCATTCCAAATGTGATTTCATTCCATTCCATTTTTCATTACAATCAATTCCGTTCCATTTCATTCTGTTCCATATTCCATTCCGTTGCATACTCAATTCCAGTCCATTCTGTATTCCATTCCATTCCATTCCATATTCCATTCCATTCCATTCCATCTTCCATTACATTCCTATTCCATTCCACTCCATATTCCATTGCATTCCTTTCCATTCCATTCCATGTTCCATTTCATTCCATGTTCCATTCATTTCTATTCCATTCCATCTTCCATTCCATTCCACTCTATTCCATTATTATTCCTTTCCATGCCATTCCATTCCGTTCCATTCCGTTCCCTTCCATTCCATTCATGTTTAATTCCATTCCGTTGCGTTTCATTCCATTCCATTGCTTTTTCCGATCCATTCTAAAATTCCATTCCATTCCATATTCTATTCCATTCAATTCCATATTTCATTCCATTCCATTCCATTCCCTATTCCATTCCATTCTTTATTCCATTCCATTTTATTCCATTCTGTATTCCATTCCATTCCATTTCATTCTTTTGCCATTCCATTCCATTCCATATTCCATTCCAGTCCATTCCATTCCAAAACCTTCCATTCCATTCCATATCCCATTCCATTTCATATTGAATTCATTCGATCCATTCAATTCCCTTCCATTCAATTTCATATTTCATCCCATTCCGTTGAGTTCTGTTGCATTCCATTCCATATCCATTCCACTGCATTCCATTGCATTCCATTCTATTCTATTCCATATTCTTTTCCATTCTGTTTCATTCCATTCCATTCTGTATTCCATTACGTTCCATATTCCATTCCATGCCATATTCCATTCCATCCATTCCATATTCCATTCCATTCCATATTCCATTCTCTTTGATACTCCATTCCTCCCATATTCCATTCCATTCCATTCCATATTCCATTCCATTCCATTCTCCTTTCCTTTCCATATTCCATTCCATTTCATATTCCATTCCATTCCATTCCATTCCATTCCATTCCATTCCATATTCCATTCCTTTCCAAATTACACTTCATTCCATTCCATAGTCCATTTCATTCCATATTCCATTACATTCCCCTTTCCATTCCATTCTTTCCATTTCATATTCCATTCCATTCCATTCCATATTCCATTCCATTCCTTTCCATATTCTATTCCATTCCATTCCATATCATACCATTCCACTCCATTCCATATTCCATTCCATTCCATATTCCTTTCCATTCCACTACGTATGATATTCCATTCCATTCCATTCCATATTCCATTCAATTCCATATTTCATTCCATTCCATTCATTCCCTATTCCATCCATTCTTTATTCCATCCATTTATTCCATTCTGTATTCCATTCCATTCCATTTCATTCTTTTGCCATTCATTCCATTCTATATTCCATTCCAGTCCATTCCATTCCAACCCTTCCATTCCATTCCATATTCCATTCCATTTCATATTGAATTTCATTCGATTCCATTCAATCCCTTCATTCAATTTCATATTTCATCCCATTCCGTTGAGTTCTGTTGCATTCCATTCCATATTCCATTCCACTGCATTCCATTGCATTCCATTCCATTCTATTCCATATTCTTTTCCATTCTGTTTCATTCCATTCCATTCTGTATTCCATTACATTCCATATTCCATTCCATGCCATATGCCATTCCATTCCATTCCATTCCATATTCCATTCCATTCCATATTCCATTCTCTTGATACTCCATTCCATCCCATATTCCATTCCATTCCATTCCATATTCCATTCCATTCCATTCTCCTTTTCTTTCCATATTCCATTCCATTCATATTCAATTCAATTCCATTACATTCCATTCCATATTCCATTCTTTCCAAATTACACTTCATTCCATTCCATATTCCATTTCTTCCATATTCCATTACATTCCCCTTTCCATTCCATTCTTTCCATTTCAATATTCCATTCCATTCCATTCCATATTCCATTCCATTCCTTTCCATATTCTATTCCACTCCATTCCATACATACCATATTCCACTCCATTCCATATTCCATTCCATTCCATATTCCTTTCTATTCCACTACATATGATATTCATTCCATTCCATTCCATCCGTATTCCATCAATTCCATATTCCATTGCATTCCATTCTTTCCATTCCATATTCCATTCCTTTCCATATTCCCTTCAATTCTTTTCCATTCCGTATTCCATTCCATCACTCTCCATTCCATTCTTACTACATTCCATTCGATATTTCATTCCGTTGCATTTCATTCCATATTCCATTCCATTCCATTCATATTCCTTTGCATTCCATATTCCATTGCATTGCATTCTATTGTGTTCCCTTCCTTTCCATCTCATATTTCGTTCTAATCCGTTCCTTTCTGTTACATTCCATTCCATTCTGTATTCCATTCCATTCCATATTCCTTTCAATTCCATTCCTTTTCATATTGTATTCCATTCCATTCCATATTGCATTCCATTCCATTCCATATCATATTCCATTCCATTCCATATTCCATTCCATTCCATATTCCATTCCATTCCATTCCATATTCCATTTCATTCCATTCATTCCATTCCAGTCGATATTCCATTCCTTTCTATTCCATTACTATTACATTCCAATCCATTCCATTCCATTCTTATTCCATTCCATTCCATTTCATTCCATATTGAATTCCATTCCATTTAATTCTATTCCATATACCAGTCCATTCCATTCCATTCCATTCCATTCCATTCCATTCCATTCCATTCCATTATCCATTCCATTCCATTGCATTCCATTCCATATTAAATTCCATTACATATTGAATTGCATTTCATTCTATTCCGTTCCATTCCATTCCATTTCATATTTGTTTCCATTCCATTACATTACGTTTTGTTCTGTTCCATTTCATTCCATATTCCATTCCATTCTATATTCCTTTCGATATTCCATTCCATTCCTTTCCATTGTATATTGCATTCCAATCAATTCCATTCCATTATAGTTCCATTGCAGTCCATATTCCATTCCATGCCATATTCCATTGCATTCCATTCCATTTCATATTGCATTCCATTCCATGTTCCATTCCATTCCATATTTCTTTCCATTCCATATTCCATTCCATCATTCCATCCCATTCCATATTCCATTGCATTCCATTTGATTCCATATTCCACTCATTTCCATATTCCATTCAATGTCATATTCCATTCCTTTCCGTTTCATTCCATATTCCATTTTATTCCATTCCATATCCTTTCTATTACATTGCATTCTATTCCCTTCCATATTCCATCCGAAGCTATATTCCGTTGCATTCCATTCCATTCCGTTCACTTTAATTCCATTTCATATTCCTTTCCATTGCGATACGTTACCTTCCATTCCATTCTTCCATTCCATTTTCATTCCACTCTATCTTCCATTCCATATCCTACACCATTCCATATGCCATTCCCTTCCATTTCATTTCATTTCATTCCATATTCCCTTCCATTCCATTCCATTCCATTTCATTCCTTTCAATATTCCACTTCATCCCATATGCCCTTCAATTCCATATTCCATTCCGTTCCATTCCATTCCATCCATTCCATTCATTCCATTCCATTCCATTCCATATTCCATTCCATTCCATTCCATTCCATTCCCTTCCATTCCATTCCATTCCATATTCCATTCCATTCCATATCCCATTCCATTGCATTCCATATTCCATTGCTTTCCATATTCCATTCCATTCCATACTCCATTTTATTCCATTCCATTCCATTCCATTCCACTCCATTCCGTTTGACATTCTTTTCAGTTCCATGTTCCATTCCATCCCTTTCCATTATATCCGTTCCATTCCATATTCCACTACTTTGATTCCATTCCATTTCATTATCCATTCCATTCCTTTCCATTCCATTCCATTCCACTCCATATTCCATTCCATTCCATTCCATTCTATTCCAAATTGAATTCCATTCCATATTCCATTACGTACTATTCCATTCCATATTCTATTTCTTCCATGCCATTCCACTCCATTCTTATTCCAGTCCATTCTATTCCATATTAAAATTCATTGCATTCCATTCCATTCCACATTCCGTTCCATTCCATTCCATTCCATTCCATTCCACTCCCTTCCATATTCAATTCCATTTCATATTTCATTGCATTCCATTCCATTCCGTTCCTTGCATTCCATTTCATTTTTCATTCCATGTCGTTCCGTTCCGTTTTGTTCCGTTCCATCCAATCCATAATCCATTCCATTTTATGTTCCATTCCATATTCCATTTCATTGCATATTTCATTCCATTCCATTCTCTTCCACATTCCATACCATTCCATTCCATATACCATTCCACTCCGTTAACGTCCATTCCATTATATATTCCTTTCCATTCCATTCCATACCATTCATTTCCATTCCATATGCCATTTCATGCCATATTGCATTCCATTCCAAATTACATTCCAATCTATTCCATATTCCATTTCATTCCACTCCATATTCCTTTCCATTCCATCTTCCATTCCATTCCATATACCATTCTATTTAATTCCACATTTCATTGCATTCCATTTCATTCCATTGCATTCCATTCCATTTTTCATTCCATTTCATATTCCATTCCATTCCATATTCCATTTTATTTCATTTCGGTCCATTCCATTCTTTTTTCCGTTCCTTCCATTCCATTTCATATTCGTTCCATTCCATATTGCATTCCATTCCGTTCCATTCTATTCCATTCCATATTCCATTCCATTCCTTCCTTTCCATATTCCATTCCATTCCTTTCCATTCCATTCAATTCCAGTCCATATTTCTTTCCATTCCACTCCTTTGCATCTCATACCGTTCCTTTTTGCCTTCCATTCCATATTCCATTCCATTCTATATTCCATTCCATTCAATATTCCATTCCATTCATTTCCTTTCCATTCCTTTCTATTCCATTCCATATTCCTTTACATCCCATTCCGTATTCCATTCCATTCCTCTCAATTTTATTTCACATTCCATTCCATTTAATTCCATTGCATTCCATATTTCATACCATTCTATATTCAATTCCATTTATTTCCTTCCTTTCCATCCCGTTCTTTCCATATTCTGTTCGATTCCATATTCCGTTTCATTAAATTCCATCTCATTCCATTCCTTTTCCATCCCATTCCATTCCATATTCCATTCCCTTTCGTATTCCATTCCATATTCCATTTCATTGCATTCCATTCCTTACTATATTCCATTCCATTCCATTCCATATACCATTACATTACCTTCAATTCCATTCCATATTCCATTCCATTCCGATATTTCATTTCATTTCATTCCATTAATTTCGTTCCATTGATTCCGTTCCATATTTCATTCCATTCCATCTTTCATTCCACTCCATATTCCACTCAATTCCATTCCTTATTCTATTACATTCCGTATTCCATTTCATTCCATTCCATACTACATTCCATTCGATATTTCATTCCGTTGCATTTCATTCCATATTCCTTCCATTCCATTCATATTCCTTTGCATTCCATATTCCATTGCATTCCATTCTACTGTGTTCCCTTCCTTTCCATTTCATATTTCGTTCTAATTCGTTCCTTTCTCTTACATTCCATTCACTATTCCATTCATTCTGTATTCCATTCCATTCCAATTCCTTTCAATTCATTCCATTTCATACTGTATTCCTTCCATTCCATATTGCATCCATTCCTTCCATATCATATTCCATTCCATTCCATATTCCATTCCATATTCCATTCCATTCCATATTCCATTTCATTCCATTTCATTCCATTCCAGTCGATTGCATTCCTTCCATTCCATTGCATATCTTTCCATTCATTCCATTCCATTCCATTTTGTCTATTCCATTCCATTCCATGTTGAATTCCATTCATTTAATTCTATTCCATATACCATTCCATCCATTCCATTCCATTATCCATTCCATTCCATTGCATTCCATTCCATATTAAATTCCATTCCATATTGAATTGCATTTCATTCTATTCCGTTCCATTCCATTCCATTTCATATTTGTTCCATTCCATTCCATTACGTTTTGTTCGGTCCATTTCATTCCATATTCCATTCCATTCTATATTCCTTTCGATATTCCATTCCTTTCCTTTTCATTGTATATTGCATTCCAATCAATTCCATTCCGTTTCATTCCATTCCGTCATATTCCATTCCAGTCTATATTCCATTCCATGCCATATTCCATTCCATTCCATTTCATATTGCATTCCATCCATGTTCCATTCCATTCCATATTCTTTCCATTCCATATTCCATTCCATCATTCCATCCCATTCCATATTCCATTGCATTCCATTTGATTCCATATTCCCCTCATTTCCATATTCCATTCAATGTCATATTCCATTCCTTTCCGTTTCATTCCATATTCCATTTTATTCCATTCCATTTTCCTTTCCATTACTTGCATTCTATTCCCTTCCGTATTCCATCCAAAGCTATATCCCGTTGCATTCCATTCCATTCCGTTCCCTTTAATTCCATTTCATATTCCTTTCCATTGCGATAACGTTACCTTCCATTCTGTTTCTTTCCATTCCATTTTCAATTCCACTCTATCTTCCATTCCATATCCTATGCAATCCATATCCCATTCCTTCCATTTCATTTCATTCCTTCCATATTCCCTTCCATTCCATTCCACTCCATTCCATTCCATTTCATTCCTTTCAATATTCCACTTCATCCCATATGCCCTTCAATCCATATTCCATTCCGTTCCATTCCATATTCCGTTCCATTCCATTCTATTCCATATTCTATTCCATTCCACTCCATATTCCATTCCATTCCATTCCATGTCCATTCCATTCCATATCCCATTCCATTGCATTCCATATTCCATTCTTTCATATTCCATTCCTTCCATACTCCATTTTATTCCATTCCATTCCATTCTCTTCCATTCATTCCGTTTGACATTCTTTTCAGTTCCTATTCCATTCCATCCATTTCCATTATAATCCGTTCCATTCCATATTCCACTACTTTGATTCCATTCCATTCCATTATCCATTCCATTCCTTTCCATTCCATTCCATTCCACTCCATATTCCATTCCATTCCATTCCATTCTATTCCATATTGAATTCCATTCATATTCCATACATACTATTCCATTCATATTCTATTTCATTCCATGCCATTCCACTCCATTCTTATTCCAGTCCATTCTATTCCATATTAAAATTCATTGCATTACATTCCATTCCACATTCCGTTCTATTCCATTCCATTCCATTCCACTCCCTTCCATATTCAATTCCATTTCATATTCCATTGCATTCCATTCCATTCCGTTCGCTTGCATTCCATTCATTTTTCATTCATCTCGTTCCGTTCCGTTCTGTTCCGTTCCATTCCAATCCATAATCCATTCCATTTCATGTTCCATTCCATATTCCATTTCATTGCATATTTCATTCCATTCCTTTCTCTTCCACATTCCATACCATTCCATTCCATATACCATTCCACTCCGTTAACGTCCATTCCATTATATATTCCATTCCATTCCATTCCATACCATTCCTTTCCATTCCATATGCATTTCATGCCATATTGCATTCCATTCCAAATTACATTCAATCTATTCCATATTCCATTTCATTCCACTCCATATTCCTTTCCATTCCATCTTCCATTCCATTCCATTAACCATTCCATTTTATTCCACATTCATTGCATTCCATTTCATTCCATTGCATTCCATTCCATTTCATTGCATTTCATATTCCATTCCATTCCATATTCCATTTTATTCCATTTCGGTCCATTCCATCCACTTTTTTCCGTTCCTTCCATTCCATTCATATTCCGTTCCATTCCATATTGCATTCATTCCGTTCCATTCATTGAATTTCAGTCCATATTCCATTCCTTCCTTTCCATTCCATTGAAATTCAGTCCATATCCATTCCATTCCACTCCTTTGCATTCCATACCGTTCCTTTTAGCCTTCCATTCCATATTCCATTCCATTCTATATTCCATTCCATCTATATTCCATTCCATTCGTTTCCTTTCCATTCCTTTCGATTCCATTCCAATTCCTTTACATCCCATTCCGTATTCCATTCCATTCCTCTCAATTTTATTTCACATTCCATTCCATTTTATTCCATTGAATTCCATATTTCATACCATTCCATATTCCATTCCATTTATTCCATTCCTTTCGATCCCGTTCTTTCCATATTCCGTTCGATTCCATATTCCCTTTCTTAAATTCCATTTCTTCCATTCCTTTTCCATCCCATTCCATTCCATATTCCATTCCCTTTCGTATTCCATTCCATTCCATTCCATATTCCATTTCATTGTATTCCATTCCTTACCATATTCCATTCCATTCCATTCCATATATCATTACATTCCCTTCAATTCCATTCCATATTCCATTCCATTCGATATTCATTTCATTTCATTCCATTCAATTTCGTTCCATTGATTCCGTTCCATATTTCATTCCATTCCATCTTTCATTCCACTCCATATTCCATTCAATCCATTCCTTTTTCTATTACATTCCGTATTCCATTTCATTCCATTCCATTCCATTCCATATTACATTCCATTCCAGTCCCTATTCCATTCCATTCATTCCTTATTCCTTTTCATCCATATCCCATTTCATTCCATTTCCATTCTCTTCCATTTTATTTCACTTCACATTCCATTCCATTCCATTTAATTTTGCATTCCATTCCATTACATGGTTCATTGCATTAGATTTCATTCCTTTGCCTCCATTCCATTCATATTCGTTCCATTCCTTTACGTTCGTTTCATTCCTTGCCCTTCAGTTCCATATCATTCCAATTCTTATTCCATTCATTATTCCATCGAATCCTTATTCCATTCCATTTCATTCCATTCCCTTCCATTCCACTCCATTGTATTTTCCATTCCACTCCATATTACATTGCATTTTGTTCCATTCCTTTGCATATTCCATTCCATTCCATGTTCCATTGCATTCCATTCCATTCTCTTTCCCTTCATTCCATTTCATATTCTGTTCCATTCCGTTACGCTCCGTTTCATTCAGTTCCATTCCATTCCATATTCCTTCCATATTTATTCCATTGCATATTCCATTGCATATTCCATTCCATTCCATATTCCCTTCCATTCCATTACATTCCATTCCGTTCTATATTTCATTCTATTCCATTTTCCATTCCATGCCATATTCCATTCCATTCCCTTCCGTATTCCATTCCATTCCATATTCCATTCCATACTCCATTGCATTCCATTTTGTTCCATTCCATTGCATTCCACATTCCATTGCATTACATTGCATTCTATTCCATATTCATTCCATTCTGTTCCATTCCATATTCCGTTCCATTCAATATTCCATTCCATTGATTCCTTTCTTGCATTTTGTCTTCCATTCCATATTCCTTTACTCCCATTTCGTATCCATTCCATTCCTCTCCATTTATTTCACATTCCATTCCATTTAATTCCATTTCCATTCCATATTTCATACCATTCTATATTCTATCCATTTCATATGCCTTTCAATTCCATTTGATTCCCTTCCATTCCATTCTACTCAATTTCATATTTCATTCCTTATATTCCATTGCATTCCGTCCTTTCCATTTTCCATTCAATTCCATATTCCATTCCATTCTATTCCATTCTTTTCCATTCCATGCCATTTTCCATTCCATTCCATTCCATTCCATTCTTACCATTCCACATTCCTTCA
Source organism: Trachypithecus francoisi (assembly GCF_009764315.1). Lineage (NCBI taxonomy): Eukaryota > Metazoa > Chordata > Mammalia > Primates > Cercopithecidae > Trachypithecus > Trachypithecus francoisi. Next base: position 17,923 of record NW_022680876.1, read on the forward strand.
TTCCATTCAATTACATTCTATTCTATTCCTTTATTACATCTATTCCATTCCATTCGATTTCTTTCCCTCCATATTCCATTCCATTCCTTCCCATTTCATTCCATTCCATATTCCATTCATTCCATTCTATTCATCCATATTCCATTCCATTCCATCATTCCATCCTTCCATTCCATTCCATTGCATTCCATTCCAATCCATATTCCATTCCACTCCATTCCGTTTCCATTCTTTCATTCCATATTGCATTCCATTGCATTCCATTACTTCCTTTCCTTTCCATTATCTTCCTTTCCATTCCTTTCCATTCCATTCCATTCCATCCCATATTCCATTCCATTCCAACCATTATATTATTTACATTCTATATTCTGTTCCATTCCATTCCATATTCCATTCCATTCCTTTAAATTCTTCCATATCCATTCATTTCATTCCATTCCATTCCATTCTATTTCATTCCATTCAATTCCATTTCATTCCATTCCAGCATTCCTATTCCATTCCATTCCATATTCCATTCTCTCCATATTTCTTTTCATTCCATTCCACTACCTCCCATTCCATTCCATTTGATGTCATATTTCTTTGCGTTCCATCCACTCTGTTCCATGCCATATCCAATGTTTTCCATAGCCCATTCCATTTCTTTCAATTCTATTCCATTCCATTCCATTCCATATTCCATTCCGTTCCTTTGCATTTCATTCCAAGCCTATTCGATTCGATTCCTCCATACCATTCTATTCCATTACATATAACCATTCCATTCCATTTCTTTCCAGATCCATTACATTCCCATATTTATTCATTCCATATTGCATTGCAATGCATATTCCATTCCATTCCATGCTCTTACATATTCTATTCCATTCCAATTTCCATTTCATGCCATATTTTATTCCTTCATTCCATTCCATTTTGTTCCATTCCATTCCGTTCCATATTCCTCTCCATTCCATTGTATTCCATTCCATTCCATTGACATTCCATATTTCATTCCATTCCATTCCTTTCCATTCTGTTCCATTCCATTCCTTCCATTATATTACTTTCCATATTCTCTTCCATTGCACATTCCATTCCATTCTTTTCCATTCCATTCCATATTCCATTCCTTTCCATTCCGTATTCCATTCAATCCATTCCATTCCTTTCCGTATTCCACTCCCTCCATTCCGTTCCATTCCATATTTCATTTCATTCTATATTCCATTCCATTCCACATTCCTTTCCATTCATCCATTCCTTCCTTTCCATTCCCTGCATTTCATATTTCATACCGTTGCATTCGGTGGCGTTCCGTTACATCCATGTTTTATTCTGTTCCATATTCCATTGCATTCCATTTCCAATCTAGTCCGTTCCACTTAGTATTCCAATCCATTCCTATCCTTACATTCCACTCATATTCCAATTCATTCCATTCCATTCTATTGCATTGCAATTCATTCCATTCTATCCATTCAATTTATTGCATGCATATTCCACTGCATTCTATTGCATTCCATTCCTTTCCATATCCTCTTCCATTCGATATGCAGTCCATTGAGTTCCATTCCTTCCTTTCCATTCCATTCCTTTCAAATATTCCATTCCATATTCCATTCCGTTCCATATTCCATTCCATTCCATTCCATATGCCATTCAATTCCCCTCCGTTCCATATTCCCTTCCTTCCATATTCCTTTCCATTCCATATTTCTTTCCATACCATTCATTCCCTTTCATTCCTTTCCATTCCATTTCATATTTCATTCAGTCTGTTCATTCCATCCATATTCATTCCGATCCATATTCCATTCCACTGCATTCTATTCAGTGCTTTTCATTCCATTCCATATTCCATTTTATTTCATTCCTTTTCCATTGCTTCCGTTCATTCCTTTCCATTCCATTCCATATTCCATTGCATTCCATTCCCATCCATTACACATTTCTTTCCGTAAAATATTCCATTCCATTGTGTATTCGTTCCAATCCATTCCATCCTTTCCGTTTCATTCCATTCCATTTCATTCGTATTGCATTCCATTCCATATTCCATTCCTTCCATTCCATTCCATCCCATTCCATTCGATATTACATTCCATTCCATATTCCATTCCATTCCATATTCCATTTCATTCCATTCCATTAATTCCATATTCCATTCCATTCGATATTACATTCCATTCCATATACCATTCCTTTATTTCCATTCCATATTCCTTCCATTCCATATTGCATTCCCTTCCATATTCCATTGAATTACATATTCCATTCCATTCATTCCATTACATTCCTTCCATATTCTATTCATTCCAATTTCCATTCCATTCCATATTCCATTCCATTCCACTCCATTCCATATTCCATTCTGTTCCATATTGCGTTCCATCCCATTCCATTCCATTCCATTCCATTCCTTTCCATTCCATACCCATATTCCATTCCACTCCATATTCCATTCCTTTCCTTTTCGTATTCCATTTCTTTCCATTGCATTCCATTTGATTCCATTCCATTCCATATTCCATTCCTTTCCATTCCATATTCCATCCATCCATTCCATATTCCATTTCAGTCCATTCCATTCAATACCTTATCCCATCTTTTCGATATTCCATTTCATTCTATTCCATTCCATTCCATATTCCTTTCCATTCCATTCTATACCTTTATATTCCATTTCACATTCCATTCCATTCCATATTCATTCATTCCATTACATTCCATTCTATATTTCATTCCATTCCATATGCCATTGTATTGCATTCCATTACTTATTTCATTTCATTTCCTATTCCATCCCAGTCCGTTCCATGCCATTCCATACTCCATTCCATTGCATTCCGTATTCCTTTCCATTCCATAATCCATTCCATTCCATATTCCATTCCATTCTATTCTATCCCATTCCATATTCCATTTCCATTTCATATTTCATTCCATTCCATTCCCCATTCCATTCCAATCCATTCCATATTCCATACCATTCCTATTCCATTTCATTCCTTTCCGATCCATTCCATCCATTCCTTTCCATTCCTTTGTATTTTATATCCCATTCTGATCCATTCCATTCCGTTCCATTCCATTTTATTCCATATTCGTTTCCATTCCATATTCCATTCCACTCCATATTCCATTCTATTCCATATTCCAATCCATTCCATTTCATCATATTCTGTTCCTTTCCATTCCATTCCGTTCCTTTCCATTCCATGAATTCCATATTCCATTCTTTCCATATTCCATTCCTTTCATTCCATTCCATGTCCATTCATTCCATCCCATTTTATTTCACATACCATGCTATTCCATATTTCATTCCATTCCATTCCATTCATTCCATTTTCCTTTCATTCCATTCCATTGCATATTCCATTCCATTCCATTCAAATCCGTTCATATACCATTTCATTTCATATTCCATTCATTCTGTTCCATATTCCATTCCATTCCATATTCCATTCCATTCATATTCCATTAAATTCCATTCCTTATTCCATCCATATTCTATTCCATTTCATTCCATTCCATTGCATTTCGTATTCCATTCCATTCCATATTCCATTCTACTCATCCATGTTGCATTGCATGGCATTCCATTGTTTTCCATTCCTTAATCCATTCCATTCCTTTGCATATTCCATTCCATTCCATATTTCAATCCACTCATGCTTTCGACTTCATTCCATATTCCATATCATTCATTCCATATTCCATTCCATTCATTCCATATTCCATTCCATTCCACATTTCATTCCACTATATTCCATTCATTTTCCGTTCCATTCCATATTCAATTGCATTAGATTCCTTCCGCTCCCCTCCATTTCATTCATTTTCCCTTCCATTCCATTACGTTACATTTCGTTCCATCCCATTCTATTCCATATTCCATTCCATTCTATATTCCATTCATGTTCCATTTCATTCCATGTTCCACTCCATTCCATTGCATTCCATTCCACTCAGTATTCCATTCCATGTTACATTCCATTCCATTCCATCCCATTACATATTCCACTCCATATTCCATTCCATTCCATTCCCTATTCCATTCCATTGCACTCCATTCCATTCCATATTCTATTGCATTCCATATTGCATTCCATTCCATTCCATTATATATCCCATTCCTTTCCATTCCATTCCGTGCCTTTCCGATCTATTCCCTATTCCTTTCCATTCCATATTGCATTACATTCCATATTTCACTCCATTCCATATCCTTTGTTTCCATTCCATTCCATATTCCTTTCCATTCCATCCATATTGCATTGCCTGCCTTCCATTCCATTCCATTATTTTTCCTTTGCATTCCATTCCATATTCCATTCCTTTTTCTTCCATTCCATTCCATTCTATTCCTTTCCATATTTCATTCAATTCCATATTCCATTCTATTCAATTTCTTTCCATTGAATTCCACTCCATATTCCATTCCATTCCATATTCCACTACTTTTCATATTCTATTGCGTACCATATTACATTCCATTCTATTCCATTATATTGTCTTCCATATTCTATTCCATTCCAATTTCCATTCCATTCAAGATTCCATTCCATTTTATTCTGTTCCATATCCATTCCACTCCATTCTATTCCATTCCATATTACATTCCATTCTATTCCATTCCATATTCCATTCCATTCATATTCCATTGCATTCTTTTTTCCATTCCATTCCATATCCAATTCCATTCCATTCCATTCCATTCCGTTACATTCCATTCTATTCCATTCCATTCCACTCCAAATTCTTCCAGTCCTTTTCCTTTCCATTCCATTCCATTCAATTCCATTCCTTTCCATATTTAATTCCATTCCATATTTCTTTCCTTTCCATTCAATTCAATATTCCATTCCATTCCATATCCCATTCCCTTCTAAATTGCACTTCATTCCATTCAATCTATTCCATTCCATTTCAGTCAATTACATATTCCCTTCCATATCCCATTCCATTGCATTCCATTCCATTTCTTTCCTTTCCACTGTATTCCACTCCATTCCTTTGCATCAAGTCCATTCCATATTCCATTCCTCTCAAATCCATTCCATTCCGTTCAACATTCCATTCCATTTCATATTCAATTCCATTTCAATCCAGTCTATTCCATTCCATTCCATATTCCCTTCCATTCCATTCTAGTCCATTCCATTCCATATTCCATTCCATTTCATTCCATTCTGTTTCTTTCAACTCCATTCCATTCCATCACATTCCATAATCAATTCCATTCCATATTCCATTCCTTTCCATATTCCATTCCATTCCTTTCCATTTTCCATTCCATTATATTCCATTCCATATTCTTCCATTCCATTCCATTTAATATTCCAATCCTTTCCATTCCATTCCGTTCTATTCCATTCCATTTCATATTCCTTTCCATTCCATAATTCATTCCATTTCATATCCAGTACATGCCACGTTCCATTTCATTTCTTTCCATCCTATATTCCGTTCCATTCCATTCCGTTCCGCTCCGTTCCATTCCATTCAATTCCATATTCCATTCCATTCCATATTCCATTCCATTCCATTCCATTCCATTCCATATTCCATTCCATTCCTTATTCTTTCCATTCTATGCCATATTCCATTCCATTGCATTCCATTCTATTCCATTCCATTATTTCCATTCCATTCCATTCCATGTTTCATTCCATTCCATCCCATTCCATTCATTCCTTATTCAATTTTATTCCATTCCATTCGATTCCTTTTCCAGTTCATGCCATATTCCATTGCATTCCATCCATTGAAAATTCGCTTCCATTCCATTACATATTCATTCCAGTCCTATTCCATTTTTTCAATTCCATTATTCGGTATTCCATTCCATTACATATTCCATTCTATTCCATTCCATTCCATTCCATTCATTCCATATTCCATTCCTTCCATTCCATTCAATTGCCTTCCATTTTATTTCGTTCCATAATAAATTCCATTCCATATGCCATTGCTTTCCATTGCATTCCATTCCATTCCATTTCACATTCCATTCTATTCTATTGAATATTCTATTCCATTCCATATTCCATTGCATTGCATTCCATTGCATTGCATATTCCATTCAAATCCATTCCATAAAATATTCCATTCCATTCCATATTCCATTATATTTCTTTACATATTCCATTCCGTTTGATATTCCATGACTATCCATTCCATTCCATACCATTCAATTCCATTCCATATTCCTTTTACATCCGCATTCCATTTAATTTCATATTGCATTCCATTCCGTATTCCATTCCATTCGATGCCATATTCAGTTCCATTCCATTTAGTTCCATTCTGCTCCTTTCCATCAATTTATATTCCATTTCATTCCATATTCTATTCCATTCCATATTCCATTACGTTCCATTCCATTCCTTATTCCATTCCATTCCCTTCCATTGTATTCCAACATGTTCCATTCCATTCCATTGCATATTCCATTCCATTCCATTCCTTATTCCATTCCATTCTATTCCATTGCATTCCATTCCATTCCACTGCCTTCTATTCCAATCCATGTTCCGTTCCATTCCATTCCATTCCAAATTCCATTGCATTCCATACTCCATTCCATTCCATATTCCATTCCATTCCATATTCCATTCCATTCCATATTTCATTTCATTCCATATTCCATTTTATTCCATTCCATTCCATTCCCATCTGTATTCCAATCCATTCCAATTTCCCATCCATTACATATTTCATTCCATTTCAGCTGTTCCATTCAACTCCATTCCGTTTTTCATTCCATTCCATTCAATACTCTTCCATTCCATATTCCCTTCCATTCCATTCGATATTCCATTCCATTCCATATTGTAATCCATTCCATTCCGTTGCATTCCGTTACATTCCATTTTCCATTCCATCCCATACTCCGTTCTTTTTCTTACCATTTCATTCCATTCCATTCCATATTTCATTCCATTCCATATTTCTTTCCATTCCATTCCATATTCCAATCCATTCCCTTCCATTCCGTTCCAGATTCCATTCCATTCGATCCCATTCCATGTTCCATTCCATTCCATTCCTTATTTTTTTATTCCATTGAATTCCATTTAATTCCATTCCATTCGTATTCCCATCCATTTCATTCGATTCAATTCCATTTCATTCGACATTCCATTCCATTCCATTCCATATTCTATTCCATTCCATACCATTCCGTTCATATTCCATTCCATTACATCCCAGTCCATATTCCATTCCATTTCATTCCATTCCATTCCATTCTATCCCATTCCATCTTCCATTCCACTCCATATTCCGTTACATTCCATTCCATTTTTCATTTCATTCCATTCCATTCCATTCTGTTCCATTCCATTCGATATTCCTTTCCATTGCACATTCCATTTCATTCAGTCTTCCATTTCTTTCCATTCCATTCCATTCCATTCCCTATTCCGTTCTGTTCCTTTCCATTCTGTCAGATCCATTCCATTGATTCCATATTCCATTCCATTGCATATTCCATTCCATTCCATATTGCATTCCATTACATTCTATATTGCATTGCATTCCATTACAATCCATTCTTATTCTTTTCCATTCCATTCCATATACCATTCCATTGCATTCCTTTCCATTCTATTCCATCCATTGCATTCCATATTCCATTCCATTCCATATTCCATTCCATTCCATTTCCATTGCACTCCATTCCTTTCTATTCCATTCCATTCTATATTGAATTCCATTTACTTACATATTCCATTCCATTCCTATTCCATTACACTCCATTCCATTCCGCTCCCTCCATTCCATTTCATATTCCGTTCTATTCCCTTCCATTCCATTCTTTTCCATTCCATTTCATATTCTATTCCATTCTATATTGCATTCCATATTCCATTCATTCCATATTCCATTCCACTCCACTCCATTCCATATTCCATTCCACTCCACTCCATTCCATATTCCATTCTATTTCATATTCAATTCCATTTCATTCCATATTCCATTCCATTCCATTTTCCATTCCATTCCATTCCTTTTCATTCCGTTCCATATTCCATTCCATTCTAGTCCATTCCATATTCCATTCCATTCCGTTCCGTTCCATATTCTATTCCATTCAATATTCCATTCCATTCCATTGCATTCTATTCCATTCCATTCGGTTCCTCTCCATATTCCCTTCCATATTCCATTCCATTCCATTCCATTCATTCCATTTCATTCCATTCCCTTCCATCCCATTGGAAAATCCATTCCATTCCATATTCCATTACATTACATTCCATATTCCATGGCATTCCATTCCATATTCCATTCGAGTCCATTCCATATTCCATTGCATTCCATTCATATTCGATTTATTCCATATTCCAATCCGTTCTATATTCAACTCAATTCCATTCCATTCCATATTCCAATTCAATTTTATATTCCATTCCCATCGGTATTCCGTTTCCATTATATATAGCATTCCATTCATTCCATTCAATTTCATTCCATTTCATTCCGTTCCATATTATACTCCACTCTGTATTGCGTTACTTTCCATTCATATATAGTTCCATTCCATTCCACTACATATTCCATTCCATTCCACTCTATTCCATTCCATTGCATTCCACATTCAATTCCATTCCACTCCATTCCTTTCCATTCCATTCCATTCATTTCATTCCATTCCATATTCAGTTCCATTCATTCCATATTCCATTCCATTCCATATCCCATTCCATTCCATTCCATTCCATTCCATGTTCCATTCTATATTCCATTCCATTCCGTTCCATTCCATATTCCGTTCCATTCCATTCTGTTCTGTTCGGTTCCATTCCATTCCATTCAAGTTATATTCCTTTCCATTCAAATTCCATTCAATTCAATTCCATATTCCTTTCCTTTCGATATTCCATTCCCTTCCATTCCTTCCATATTCCATTGCATTTCATTGCATTACATTTCATTCCATTCCATTCCATTCAAATTCCAATCATTCTACAATCCATTTTATTCCATTCTTATTCCATCCCATTCCATATTCAATTTTATTCGTTCCTGTCATTCCATTCCATTCCATTCCATATTCCATTCCAATCCATCCATTCCATTTCTTTCCATTCCATTCTTTCCATATTCCACCATTCCATTCCTTCCATTCCATATTCCATTCCATTCCATATTTCATTGCATTCCATTTTCCTTTCCACTCAATTCCATTCCCTTCCTTTCCATTCTATTTCATTTCATATTTCATTCTGTTCTCTTCCATTTCGTTCCATTCCATATTCCATTCCATTCCGTGTTCCATTCCTTTCCATTCCATTGTTTTCCATTCCATTCCATTCCATTGCATTCTCCATTCCATTCCATTTCATTCCATTCCATATTCCATTCCATGACATTACTCCATTCATATTCCATCCATTCCGTGCAATTGCATTCCGTTCCATATTCCCTTCCATTAATATTCCATTCCATTCCATTGCATTCTATTGCATTCTATCCATTCCACTTCATCTCCGTTCCATACCCAATTCCATTCCATTACATTAAATTTCATTTTGTTACATATTTCATTCCATTCCATTCCATCCATTCCATTTCAACCCATTCCAAATTACATTCCATTCCATATTCGATTGCATTCCATTCCATATTCCATTCCATTCCAATTCATTCCATATTCCATTCCAATCCATTCCATTCCTTATTCGAATGCATTCCATTCCTTATTCCATTCCATTCCATATTCCAATCTATTCTATGTTCCATTCCATTCCGTATTCCATTCCATTTCATTTTCCATTCCATTCGATTTTCCATTCCATTCCATTCCACTCCATACCATACCGCATTCCATTCCATATCCATTCCATTCCATTGCATTCAATTTCGTTCCATTTCATTCGGTTCCACATTAAATTCCAATCCATTATTCCATTCCGTTCCATTCCATTCCATTGCATTCCAATCCATTGCATTCCACTCCATAATTCCAGTCCATATTCCATTCTATTATATCAATTCCATTCCATTCCATTTAATATTCCATTCCCTTCCATCCATTCTGTTCCATTCCATTCCATTCCGTTCCATTCCTTATTCCGTCCCATTCCGTTATGTTCCGTCAGTTCCTTTCCATTCCTTTCCATATTCCATTAAATTCCATTCCATATTCCATTCCATTCGATATTCCATTCCCTTCCATTCCATCCATGTTCCATTGCATTCCATTGCTTTGCATTCCATTCCATTCCACTCCTTATTCCATTCAATTCTATTTTCTATTCATTACATTCCCATTTACTCCGTTCCATTTTATTCCGTTCCATACTCCATTCCATTCCATATTCCATTCCATTCCATATTCCATTCCATTCCTTGTTTCACAGCATTACATATTGCTTTCCATTCCATTCCTTTACCTTCCTTTCCATTCTATTTCATTTCATATTTCATTCTGTTCCATTCCATATTCCATTCCATTCCGTATTCCATTCCTTTCCATTCCATTGTTTTCCATTCCATTTCATTCTTTCCATTTTCCATTCCATTCCATTTCATTCCATTCAGTATTTCCATTCCATTCCGTTGTATTCCATTCCATATTCCATTCCATTCCATTCTATTCAATTCCATTCCATGCCATTCCCTTCCATCCATATTTCATTTCTTGCATTCCATTCCATAGTCCATTCCATTTCATCTCACATTCCATTCCATTACCTATTCTATTCCTTTCCTTACACATTCATTCTATTCCATTTCATGTTTCATTCCATTCATAGGACTTCCATTGCATAGTCCATGCATTCCATATTCCATTCCATTCAAATTAATCCATTCTCTTCCTATTCTTTTCATTGTAATTCCATTCCATTCCATATTCCTTTCAATTCCATTCATTCCTTTCCGTTCCAACCATTCCATTCCTTATTCCAATCAATTCCATTCTGTTACATTCCATATTCTTTCCCTCCAGCCTATCAATTCCAAATACTCTTCCATCCCATATTGCATTCCATTCCATTCTGTTCCATTCCATTGCATTCCATTCCGTTCCATTCCATTGCGTTCCATATTCCAATCCATCCATATTTTTTATTCCATTCCTTATTCCATTCCATTTCATTCCATTCCATATTCCATTCCAATTCATATTCCATTCCTTATCCATTCCATTCCATTCATATTCCATTCCATTCCATTCCACTTCATATTCCATTCCATTCGATACTGTTCCATTCCATTCCTTTCTACAATCCACTCCATTCCATATGCCATTCCATTGTATTGCATATTCCAATTCATATTCTATTCAATTCCTTATTCCATTCCATTCCATATTCCATTTCATTCCATTCCACATTCCATTGAATTCCATTCCACTCCATTCCATTCAATTTCGTTCCATTTCGTCCATTCCACATTCCATTTCATTCCATATTCCATTCTATTCCATTCTGTTCCATTCCGTATTCCATTCCATTCCATTCCTTATTCCATTCTATTCCATTCCATTCCATTCCATCTTATTCAACTCCATTCTATTCCAATCCTTATTCCATTCATTCCATTCCATTCCTTTCCATATTCCATTCCACTGCACTCCATTCCATTCCATTCCACTCCATATTCCATTTCATTCGATTCTATTCCATTCCTTTCCTTTCTACATTCCACTGCATTCCATATGCCATTCCATTTTATTGCATATTCGAATTCATATTCTATTCAATTCCGTATTCCATTCCATTCCATATTCCATTCCATATTCCATTAAATTCCATATTCCATTCAACTCCATTCCATTCAATTTCGTTCCATTTCATTCCATTCCACATTCCATTCCATTCCATTCTTTTCCATTCCGTATTCCATTCCATTCCATTCCTTATTCCATTCCATTCCATTCCATCTTATTCAACTGCATTCTATCCAATCCATATTCCATTCATTCCATTCCATTCCATTCCATTCCATATTCCATTCCATATATTATTCCATTCCATTTTATTACATTGCATATCATTTCATATTGCGTTTCTTGCATTCCGTTCACTTCATCCAGTCTATATTCGATCTATTCCATATTCCATTCTCTTCCATTTCATATTCCATCCCATTCCATTCCATTCAATTCCATATTAAATTCCATTCAATATTGCCTTCCATGCCATTACATCCCATATTCTATTCCATTCCGTTCCATTCCCTTCCATATTCTCTTTTATTCATATTCTTCCATTCTATTCCTTCCATTCCGTTCTACTCCTTATTCCACTACATATTCCATTCCATTCCATTTAAGTCCATTCCATTTCGTTTCATACTCCATTCCATTCCATTCCATTCCATCCTATTCCATTCCATTCCTTTCCATATTCCATTCCATTCCATTCCACATTAAATTCCATTCAATTCCATTCCATATTATATTCACTCGATATTCCATTCCATTCTTTTCCATATTCCATTCCATTTCATTTTATGTTCCATTCCAATCCATTCCATTCCATTTCCTTCCATATTCCTTTCCATTCCATACTCCATTCCTTTCCATATTCCATTCCATTCCATTTTCCAGTCCATTCCATTCCATTGCATTCCATTCCATTCCATTGTATTCCATGCCATAATCCATTCTCCTCCATTCCATTTTTTTATTCCCTCCATTCATTCCATTCCATATTCCTTTCCAGTCCATATTCCATTCCGTTCCATATTCCAATCATTGCATTCCATTGCATTCCATGCCATAAACCATTCTGCCTCCATCCATTCCATTCCATTCCATTCCATTCCATTCCATACAATTCCATATTCTATTCCATTCCATTCCATATTCCATTCCGTTCCATTCCATTGCATTCCATTCTATTCCATATTCCATTCCATTCATCTATTCCATTCCATTCCTTGTTCAAATATATTCCGTCCATTTCCATTCCTTTCCGTTCTATTCCATTCCATATTCCTACCATTCCATATTCCAATCCTACCATATTCCATTACATTCTATTCATATTCCATTCCATTCCATTTCATTCTATTCCGTTGCATATTGCATTCCATTCCATTCCATATTGCAATCCATTCCATATTCCATTCCATTCTATTTCATTCCATATTTCAATCCATTCCATGCAATTCCACTCGATTCTTATTCCATTCCATTCCATTCCAATTTAAATTTCATTCCCCTTCATTCCTTCCATATTCCATTCCATTCCATTCCATTTCATTCCATTCAATATTCTATTCCATTCCATATTCCATTGCATTACATTAAATTCCGTTACCTTCCATCCATTTCATATATCGTTCCATTCTTTACTTTCGTTTTGTTCCGTTCCATTCCATTCCATATTCCATTCCGTTCAATGCCATTCCATATACCATTCCATTTCTTTCCATGTTACATTGCATTCCATTCTGCTCCTTTCCATTCCATTCCATACTCCATTCCATTCCATATTCCATTCCATTCCATTACATATTCCATTCCATTCCATATTCTATTACATTACACATTCAATTCCATTCCATATTACATCGCATTCCATTCTGTTCCATTCCATTCCATTCCATATTCCATTCCATTCCATTTCATTCCATTTTCCATTCCATTCCATATTCTATTCCATTCCATATTCATTCATTTCCATATTCCATTCCATTCAATTCCATTTCATTCCATTGCTTTTCTTCCTATTCCATTCATATTCCATTCCATTCCATATTCCATTTCATTCCATTGCATTCTATTCCATTCCATTTTGCATCCCATTCAATATTCCATTGCATTACATTCCATTCCGTTCCCTCCATTCCATTTCATATTCCATTCCATTTCTTTCCTTTCTATTCCGTTTTTTCCATTCCATATCCATTTCATTATAATTCCACTCCATATTCCATTCATTCCATATTTCAATCCATTCCATTCAATTTCATTCCATTCATATTCCATTCCATTCCATTCCACTACATTCCATTACATTTCATATTCCGTTCAATTCCACATTAATTCCATTCCAAATTCCATTTCAATCCATTCCATATTCCATTCCACTCTATTCCATATTTCATTGCTTTCCATTTCTTTCCATTACATTGCATTCCATATTCCATTCCATTCGATACTCCTTTCCATTCCATATTCCATTTCATTCCATTCCGTTTCATTCCAAATTCCATTCCATTCCATTCTACTGCATACATTTCATACCACATTCTTTCCATTCTATTCAGCTACATTCCATATTCCATTCCTTTCATTCCATTTCATAATCCGTTCCTTTCCGTCCATTTCGTTCCTTTCATTCCATTCCATATTTCATTCCATTCTATATTCCATTCCATATTACACTCCAGTCCATATTCCATTCCATTCCATTCCATTCCATTCCATTCCATTCCATTCCATTCTATTCCATTCCATTCCACTACATTCCATTCCATTCTTATTCCGTTACATTCCATTATGTTCCATTCTGTTCCATTTAATTTCATTCCATATTCCATTCCATTCTACATTCCATTTCAAAATTCTATCCATTATATATACCGTTCCATTCCATTCCATATTCCATTCCAATGCATTCCATATTATATTGCATTACATTGCATATTCCATTGCGTTTCATTCCATTCTGTAATCCATTCCATTTCATATTCCATTCCCTTCCATTCCATATTCCATTGCATTCCTTTCCTTTCCGTTTTATTCCATATTCCATCCCATGCCATTCCATTCGGTTTCCATTTCATTACTTTCAATTCTATTCTATTCCGTATTTCATTCCATTCTATTACACTCCATTCCATTCAGTTCCATATTCCATTCCTTTCCGTTCAATTATATTCCATTCCATTCCATTCCATATGCCATTCCATATTCCATTCCATTCCATTCCGTTCCATATTCCATTGCATTCCATTCCATTCCTTCCCATTTCATATTCCTTCCATTCCATATTCCATTACATTCCATTTTATATTCCATTCCATTCCATATTCCATTCCGTTCCATTCCATTCTATTCCATTTCCTTTCACTCCATATGTCATTTCATTCATTCCATTTCATGCCATTCCATATTCCATTCCACTCAATTCCATGCCATTCTATTCCATTCCATATTCCATTCCATTTCATTCCGTTCTATATTCCCTTCCATTCCATTTTCATTCCATTCCATTACATTCCATATGCCATTCCATTCTATTCCATTCCAATGTATTGTGTTCCATATTCCATTCCATTCCATATTCCCTTCAATTCCATTCCATTCCATTCTATTCCATTCCATTCCCTTCCATTCCATTCCATTCAATATTCAATTCCATTCCACGTTCCATTCCATATTGCACTCCATTCCATTCCATTTTCCATTCCATTCCATATTGCATATTATTCCATTCCATATTCCATTCCATTTGATTCCATTCCATTTTATATTCCATTCCTTTCCATTCCATTCCGTTCATTTCCATTCCATTCCATATTTCATTCCATTCCATATTCCATTGCATTCCATTCTATATTCCATTCCGTTCCATTCGATTTAATTCCTTTCCATTCCATTCCATATTCCGGTGCTTTCCATCATGTTCCATTTCGTTCCTTTCCATTCAATTCCGTACTACATTCCATTCCATTTTCCATTCCACTCCATATTCCATTCCGTTCCATATTCCATGCATTCCATTCCATATTCCATTGCATTCCATTTCGTTCCATTCCATTCCATTCCATGTTCCATTCTATTCCATATATCTTTCCATTTCATATTCCACTCCATTCCGTTCCATATTCATCCATTCCATTCTATTCCATTTCCATTCCATTCTTTCTATTCCATATTCCATTCCATTCCATAATCCTTTCCATTCCATACTCAATTCCATTCTATTACATTCCATATTCCATTCCATTCCATATTCCTTTCCATTTCATTCCATTCCAATCCTTCCATATTACATTCCATTCCATTGCATATTCCATTGCATTTCATTCCATTCCATTCCCTTCCATATTCCATTCCATTCCTTTCCATATTCCGTTGCATTCCATTCTATATTCCATTCCGTTCCATTCGATTTAATTCCTTTCCATTCCATTCCATATTCCGGTGCTTTCCATCATGTTCCATTTCGTTCCTTTCCATTCAATTCCGTACTACATTCCATTCCATTTTCCATTCCACTCCATATTCCATTCCGTTCCATATTCCAGTGCATTCCATTCCATATTCCATTGCATTCCATTTCGTTCCATTCCATTCCATTCCATGTTCCATTCTATTCCATATATCTTCCATTTCATATTCCACTCCATTCCGTTCCATATTTCATTCCATTCATTCTATTCCATTTTCCATTCCATTCCTTTCTATTCCATATTCCATTCCATTCCATAATCCTTTCCATTCCATACTCAATTCCATTCTATTACATTCCATATTCCATTCCATTCCATATTCCTTTCCATTTCATTCCATTCCAGCATTCCAATTACATTCCATTCCATTGCCTATTCCATTGCATTTCATTCCATTCCATTCCCTTCCATTCCATTCCATTCCTTTCCATATTCCGTTGCATTCCATTCTATATTCCATTCCGTTCCATTCGATTTAATTCCTTTCCATTCCATTCCATATTCCGGTGCTTTCCATTATGTTCCATTTCGTTCCTTTCCATTCAATTCCGTATTACATTCCATTCCATTTTCCATTCCACTCCATATTCCATTCCGTTCCATATTCCAGTGCATTCCATTCCATATTCCATTGCATTCCATTTCGTTCCATTCCATTCCATTCCATATTCCATTCTATTCCATATATCTTTCCATTTCATATTCCACTCCATTCTGTTCCATATTCATTCCATTCCATTCCATTCTATTCCATTTCATTCCATTCCTTTCTATTCCATATCCATTCCATTCCATATTCCTTTCCATTCCATACTCAATTCCATTCTATTACATTCCATATTCCATTCCATTCCATATTCCTTTCCATTTCATTCCATCCATCCATTCCATATTACATTCCATTCCATTGCATATTCCATTGCATTTCATTCCATTCCATTCCCTTCCATATTCCATTCCATTCCTTTCCATATTCCGTTGCATTCCATTCCATTCCGTTCCATTCTACCTTCCATTCGACTCCATATTCCTTTCCATTTGATTCCATTCCATGTTCCATTCCATTCCATATTGCATTCCATTCTATATTCCATTCCATTTTGCATTCCATTCCATATTCAAATCCATTCCATTCCATTCCATTCCATACTCCATTGCATTCCATTCCACTCCATTCCATTCCTTTGTATTCCATTCCATATTCCATCCCATTACATTTTCCATTTCGTTCGGTACCCTTCCATTCCATTGCATATTCCGTTCCATTCCGTGTTCCATTCCATTCTACATTCCATTCCATAATTCATTCCATTATGTATCCCATTCCACTCCACTTCATTCCAATCCGTTCAACATGTCATTCCATTCCGCATTGCATTCCATTCCATATCCATTGCAATCCATTCCGTACTACATCCATTCCATTGCATATTCCTTTTCATTCATTTAATTCCATTCCTTTCCATATTCCATTCCATTCCATAATCCATTGCATTCCATTCCATTCCGTTCCATTTCATATTCCATTCCATTCCATCCCATTCCATATTCCATTTCTTTCCTTCCATTCCACTCCATATTCCATTCTGTTCCTATTCCATTCCATTCCCTTTCATATTCCATTCCATTCCCTTTCCTTCTGTATTCCTCTCATTCCATATTCCCTTCCAATCCATTACATCTTCCATTTCATTCCGTTCCATATTCCATTGCATTGCATATTCCATTCCATTCCATATTTCTTTGCATTCCATTCCCTCCCATTCCATTTCTATTTCCTTCCGTTCAGTTCCATTCCATTCCCTTCCATTCCATATACCATTCATTCCATATTCCATTCCATCTATTTTATTCCATTCCTTCCATATCCATTCCATTCAATTCCATATATATTCCATTCGATTCCATTCCATATTCCATTC
The DNA here is from genome assembly GCF_009764315.1 of Trachypithecus francoisi. Taxonomy (NCBI): domain Eukaryota; kingdom Metazoa; phylum Chordata; class Mammalia; order Primates; family Cercopithecidae; genus Trachypithecus; species Trachypithecus francoisi. The sequence continues at coordinate 35,979 of NW_022680876.1, forward strand.
CGTTCCTTTCCATTCATATCTCATTCCATTCCATATTCCATTCCATTCCATATTCTATTGCCTTCCATTCCATATTCCATGAATTCCATTTCGTTCCACTCCATTGCATTCCATATTCCATTCCATTCCATATTCATTCCATTCCATTCATATTCCGTTCCATTCCATTCCGTTCCCTTTCCTTCATTTCCATTCATTGCCTATTCCATTCCTTTCCATATTCCATTCCATTCCATTCCATTCTATATTCCATTCCACTGCATATTCTACTGCATTCCATTCCTTATTTCATTGCATTCTATTCATTCCATTCCATTCCATTCCATATGCCATTCGATTCCATTCCATTCCATATTCCATTCCATTCCATTCTATTCCATATTGCATTCCATTCCATATTGCTTTCCATTTCATATCAATTCATTCTATTCCATCCATATTCCATTCCATTCCATATTCCTTTCCATTACTTTATCTTCCAATCCATTCCGTATTACATTCCATTCCATTGCATATTCCATTGCATTTCATCCCATTCTGTTCCATATTCCATTCCCTTCAATATTCCATTCCATTCCATTCCATATTCTGTTGCATCCATTCCATTCCGTTCCATTCTACATTCCATTCGACTCCATTTCCTTTCGTTTCCATTCCATGTTCCATTCCATTCCATTTGCATTCCATTCTATTCCATTCCATTCCATTGCGTATTCCTTTCAATTGTCTTCCATATTGTATTCCATTCCATATTACATTCCATACCATATTCTATTCCATTCCATTCTGTATTTCATTCCATTCCATTCCATTCCATTCCATTCCATTCCATTTCATCCAATTTCATATTCCATGCCATTCCATATTCCATTCCATTCCATTCCATATCATTCCATTTCATTTTATTTATATTCCATTTCCATTCCATTCCATTCCCTATGCCATTTTATTCCTTATTCCATTCCATTCCATTCCATTGCTTATTCCATTTCATTCCATATTCCCTTCAATTCCATTCCAGTCCATTCCTAATTCCATTCCATTCCATTCCATATTCCATTCCATTCCATATTTCATTCCATTTATTTATATTCCGTATTTCATTCCTTTCCACTTGGTATTCCATTCCATTACATATTCCATTCCATTACATAGTCTATTCTATTCCATTCTATTCCATTCTATTCCATTCAATTGCATATTCCATACAAATCCATTCCATTCAATTTCCATTTCATTCCATTCCATATTTTTATTCCATCTTGCAATCAATTCCATTCCATTCCATTCCACTACATATTCCATTCCATTGCATTCTATTCCATATTCCATTCCATTCCATTCAATTTCGTTCCATTTCATTCCGTTCAATATTCCATTCCATTTCATACTCCATTCCATTCCTTTCCATTCCAATCCACATTCCATTCCTTTGCATTGCATTCCATATTCCATTCCATTCCATTCAATTGCATATTCATTCACGTTCCATATTCCCTTCCATTCCATATTTAATTCCATTCTATTCCACTTCATATTCCATTCCATTCCATTCCACTTTGTTGCGTTCCATATTCCATTCCATTCCATTCCACTTTGTTGCGTTCCATATTCCATTCCATTCCATTCCATCCCATTCCATATTCCATTCCTTTCCATATTCCATTGCATTACATTCCACATTCCATTCCATTCCATTCCATATTATATTCCATTCCATTCCATTTCATTCCATTCTATTCCATTCCATATTCCATTCCATTACATTCCATATTCCAGTATACTCCAATCCATGCTCCATTCTATTCCGTATCTCATTCCATTCCATATTCCATTCCATTCCTTTCCATTCCTGTCCATTCCATTTTATTCCATATTCCATTCCATTCCATATTCCATTCCATTCCATATTCCATTCCATTCCATAATTCATCCAATTCCATTCCATTCAATTCCAGTCCATTTTAATCCATTCTATTCCATCCTGTTCCATATTCCATTCCATTCCATTCCATGTTCCATTCCATTCCATTCCATCCCATTCCATTCCATATTCCATTCTGTTCCATTCCGTATTCCATTCCATTCCTTTCCATTCCATTCCATATTCCATTCCATTCTATATTCTGTCCCATTCCATTCCATATTCCATTCCATTCCATTCTATTGCATTCCATATTATGTTCCATTCCACTCAATTCCATATTATATTCCATTCCACTCCATTCCATATTCCATTTCATTCCATATTTCACTCCATTCCGTATTTCTTTCCGTTGCATTCCATTCCCTTCCATTCCATTCCATTTCATTTCTTACTTCATTCCGTTCCGTTCTGTTCTATTCCGTTCCATTCCTTATTCCATTCCATTCCATATTCCATTGCTTTCCACTCCATTCTATTCCATTTCATTCCATTCCATTTCATATTCAATTCCATTCCATTCCATTTCATTCCATTCCGTATTCGAATCCATTCCATTCTATTCCATTGCATTCCATATTCCTTTCCATTCCATTTCATTCCGTTCCATATTCCATTTCATTCCATATTCCATTCCATTCTATTCCATTCCATTTTATTCCACCCCATAGTCCATTCCATTCTATTCTATTCCATTCCATATTCCATTCCATTCCATTCCAATCCATTCCATTCCATTCCATTCCATCCCATTCCATATTCCATTGCATTCCGTATACCTTTACATTCCATTCCCTATTCCATTCCATTCCATATTCCATACCATTCCATTACATTCCATTCCATATTCCATTCCATTGCATATTCAATTCCATGCCATATTCTTTTCCATTTCATTCCATTGCCTTCCTTTGATTCCGTTTCATTTCATACTTCATTGTGTTCCATTACGTGTCGTTCCATTTCGTACATTCCCTATTCCTTTCCATTTCATACTCCATTGCTTTCCATTCGATTCTATTCCATTTCATTCCATATTCCATTCCATTCCATTCCATTCCATTTCATTCCATTCCATTCCATTCTGTTCTATATTCCATTTCATTGCATTCCATTACATTCAATCCCATTCCACTTTATTGCACTCCATATTCCGTTCCATATTCCATTCAATTCCATTCCGTTTCATTGCATGTTCCAACCATTCCATTGCCTTCCATTCCATTACATTCTGTTCCACATTCCTTTCCATTCCATTAATTCCATTCCATTCCATACCATTCCATATTCCATTCCGTTCCATATTCCATTCCATCCATATTCCACTTCATTCCATGTTACATTTTTTCCCATTCCATTCAATATTCTGTTCCATTCCTTTCCATTCCGTTCCGTTCCATTCCATTCAATTCTGTTGTCCATTCAATTCCATATTCCATTTCATTTCATTCCATTCCATTCCATTCCATATTCCATTTGATCCCATTGCCTTCCTTATTCCATTCCATTAAATTCCATTCCACTCCATACCATTCCTTTCTATTCCATTCCATATTACATTCTATTCCATATTCCATTCCATTCCATTCCATATTCCATTCCATTTCGTTCCATTACATATTCCATTTAATTCCGTTCCATATTCCATTCCATTCCATCTTTCACTCCATTCCATTCCATTCCAAATTCCATTCCATTCCATCTTCCATTCCATTCCGTATTCCATTCCATTTGATTCGATTCCATGACATTGCATATAATTCCACATTTCATTCCATTCTATTCCATATTCCATTTCATTCCATTCAATTCCGTTGTATATTCCATTCCATTTCATTCCATTCCATTCCATATTCCATTCCGTTTAATATTCCATTTCATTTCATGCCATTTCATTCCATATTCCATTCCATTTCCTTCCATTCCATTCCATATTCCATTCCATTCCATTTCATTCCTTATTCATCCATTCCATTCCTTTCCATTCCAATCCATTCCATATTCCATTCCATTCCATATTCAATTCCATTCTATATTCCATTCCATTCCCTATTCCATTGCATTCCATATTCTATTTCATTCCATTCCATATTCCGTTCCGCCTTCCATTCCATTCCATGCCATATTCCATTCCATTCCATACTCCTTTCCATTCCATTCCTTTCCGTTTTGTTTCTTTCCATTTCATTTCATATCTCGTTTTATTCCGTTCCGTTTCATTACCTTGCATATTGCATTCCATTCCATATTCCATTGCATTCCTTTCCATTTCTTTCCATTCCATATTCTATTCATTTCCATTCCATTCCTTTCCATTCCGCTTCATATTCCATTCCTTCAATTCCATTCCTTCAATTTCATTCCATATTCCATTTCATAACATTTCATTCCATTCCCTTCCATTCTTTTCCATATTCCATTCCATTACACATTCCATTCCATTCCATTCCATTCCATTCCCTCACAATTCGTATTCCATTAAATTCCAAATTCCATTACATTTCACACCATATTGCATTCCATTCCATATTCCATTCCATTGCATATTCCATTCAATTCCTTTCCATAATCCATTCCATTACATTTTATTCCATCCCATTTAATATTCCATTTTTCCCCAATCCATTTCGTTCCATTTCATTCCATATACCTTTCCATTCCATATTCCATAACATTTCATATTCCATTCCATTCCATTCCATATTCTGTTCCGTTCCATATTCCATTCCATTCCATTCAATTCAATTCCATATTCATTTCCATTGTATTCAATTCCATTCCATGCCATATTCAATTCCTTTCCATTCCATTCCACTCCATATTCCATTCCATTCCATATTCCCCTCTATTCCTCTCCATATTCCATTCCATTCCATTTTCCATTCCGTTCCCTTCCATTCCACATTCCAATCCTTTCCATATTCTTTTGCATTCCTTCAATTTCTTTCCTTTCCATTGCATGTCATATTCCTTTCCACTCCGTTCCCTTCTGTTCCATTGCATTGCATATTCCATTCCATTTTGCATTCCATTCCATATTCCTTTCCATTGCATTCCATATTCCATTCCTTTCCATATAAGATTCCATTCCATTCCTCTCCATTCCGTCTCATATTCCGTTCCATTCCGTCCGTCCCTTCCATTCTGTTCCTTTCTTTCCTTTCCATTCCATTCCATATTGCATTCCATTTCATATTCCTTTCTTTTCCATTCCATTCCATTCTATTCCATATTCCATTCCATTCTCTCCATCCCATTCCCTTCCATTCCATCCCTTTCCATATTCCATTCCAATACATATTCCATTACATTCCACTCCATATTCCTTTGCATTCCTTTCCATTCCATATTACATTTAATTTCATATTCCATTTCTTTCCATTCCATAATCCATTCCATTAAATTCCATTTAATATTCCATTCCTTTCCATTCCATTCTGTTCCATTCCATTCCATTCCATTTTCCTTTCCATTCCATATTCCATTCGATTCCATATTTCGTTCCATTGCATTCTGTTCCGTTTCGTTTCATTCCATTCAATTCCATATTCCCTTCCCTTGAAATTCCATTCCTTTCCTTTCCATTCCATATTCCATTCAGTTCCATTCAGTTTTCCCTTCCATTCGATATTCAATTCCCTTCCATTCCATTCCATTCCATTCCATTACTATTCCATTCCATTCTATATTCCATTCCATTCCATTTTATACTGTTCCATTCCTTTCTGTTCCATACTCCATTCTATTCCATATTCCATTCCATTCCTTTCCTTTCGGTTCCATTCCATTACATATTCCATTCCATTTCATATTAAATTCCATTCCATATTCCATTGTATTCCATTCCATATTCCATTTCATTCCATATTCAATTCCATTCCATTCCTTTCCATTCCATACTGTATTCCATTCCATTCCATTCCATTCCATTCCTTTCCATATTTTATTCCATTACATTCCCTTCCATAAAACATTCCATTCCTTTCCATAATTCATTCCGTTCCGTTTTCCTTTCCATTCCATTCCATTCTCCTCCTTTCCGTTCCATTTCAGTTCATATTTCACTCCGTTCCTTTCCGTTTCGTTCTAATGCATATTCCTTTCCATTCCATCATCCATTCCTTACCATTCCATTGTATTCCATTCCATTCCAATGCATTCCTTTCCATTCCTTTCCATTTTTCATTCGATTCCATTTCATTCCATTCCATCTTCCATTCCATTCCATTCTATTCCATTCCATATTCCATTCCATTCCATTCCATTCCATTTCATATTAAATTCCATTCCATATTCCATTCCATTCCATTCTATATTCCATTCCATTCTATTCCATTCCATATTCATTCCCCAGAAAAGAGTGAGGGCCAATAATCAACATTGTTAAAGAAAAGAATTTTAAACCCAGAATTTCATATCCAGCCAAACTAAGTTTCATCAGTGACCGAGAAATAAAATCCTTTACAGATAAACAAACGCTTAGAGATTTTTTCACCACCAGGCTGCCTTACAAGAGATCCTTAAGGAAGCCCTAAACATGGAATGGAACAAACGGTACCGGCCATTGCAAAAACATGCCAAAATGTAAAGACCATCGAGGCTAGGAAGAAACTGCATCAACTAACGAGCAAAATAACCAGTTAATATCATAATGGCAGGATCAAGTTCACACATAACAATATAACCTTAAATGTTAATGGACTAAATGCTCCAATTAAAAGACACAGACTGGCAAACTGGATAAAGAGTCAAGACCCATCAGTCTGCTGTATTCAGGAGACCCATTTCACATGTAGAGAAATACATAGGCTCAAAATAAAGGGATGGAGGAAGATCTACCAAGAAAATGGAAAACAAAAAAAAAAAGCAGGGGTTGCAATCCTAGTCTCTGATAAAATAGACTTTCAACCATCAAAGATCAAAAGAGACAAAGAAGGTCATTACATAATGGTAAAGGGATCAATTCAACAGGAAGAGCTAACTCTCCTAAATATATACGCACCCAATACAGGAGCACCGAGATTCGTAAAGCAAGTCTTTAGAGACTTACAAAGAGACTTAGACTCCCACACAATAATAATGGGAGACTTCAACACTCCACTGTCAACATTAGACAGATCAACGAGACAGGAAGTTAACAAGGATATCCAGGAATTGAACTCATCTCTGCACCAAGCGGACCTAATAGACATCTATAGAACTCTCCACCCCAATCAACAGAATATACATTCTTCTCAGCACCACATCGCACTTATTCCAAAATTGACCACATAATTGGAAGTAAAGCACTCCTCAGCAAATGTCAAAGAACAGAAATTATAACAAACTCTCTCTCTGAATGGAATGAAAATGGAATGGACATGAATGGAATGAATATAGAATGGAAGGGACTATGGAACATATCTGTTTTCCCAGCTGCTCAGGAGGCCGAGACAGGAGAATCACTTGAACACAGCAGGCAGAGGTTGCAGTGAACCAAAATCGCACCATTGCATTCCAGCCTGGATGACAGAGCTAGACTACATCTTAAAAAGTAAAATAAAATAAAATAAAATAAAATAACCACTCCAAGTCCTATATCACATTCTGAAATTTCAAATTTTGAAGTTTTGATATTTAGTTGTTTAAATAATCATTGGAAGCTCCTGCATACCATAAGCTACTGGAGGTCAGTAAACACATTTGTGTATCTCCTGGAGTGCCTAGATTACAGTCTTCCATGTAAGAAGCATTGTAATTGTCATTTTTTGAGATGGGGTTTCACTCTGTCGCCCAGGCTGGAGGACACTGGTGAGATCTTGGCTCACTTCGATCTCTCTTTCCTGGACTCAGGTGATCCTCACACATCAGCCATGCAGGTAGTTGAAATTATTGACCTATGTCACGGTAGACCTATGTCACCAAGCTCGGCTGAGATTTGAAGAGACAGGGATTTGCCTTGTTGCCCTGGCTGGTCTTTAAATTTTAGGCTCAAGTGCTCTGCCTACCTCAGCCTGTCATAGTGCTGAGGTTACAGTCAGGATAAATTCAGCCTTAATAGTTGTTTTGTCTGTACAAATAGACAAGTGAATTTTTATATAACAGAATATTGTAATTAATATATTTAATGTATCTAATTTTTTATTTTATTTATTTTTATTATACTTTAATTTCTAGGGTACATGTGCATAACGTGCAGGTTTGTGGCATATGTATACTTGTGCCATGTTGTGTGATGCACCCTTCAACTCATCAGCACGCATCAATTCATCATTTATATCAGGTATAATTCAACAATGCAATCTTTCGCCCCTCCTCCCATGATATGCCCCAGTATGTGATGTTCCCCTTCCCGAGTCCAAGTGATCTCATTGTTCAGTTCCCACCTATGAGTGAGAACATGCAGTGTTTGGTTTTCTGATCTCGTGATAGTTTGCTAAGAATGATGGTTTCCAGCTGCATCCATGTCCCTACAAAGGACGCAAACTCATCCTTTTCGATGGCTGCATAGTATTCCATGGTGTATATGTGCCACATTTTCTTAATCCAGTCTGTCACAGATAGACATTTGAGTTGATTCCAAGTCTTTGCTATTGTGAATAGTGCCACAATAAACATACATGTGCATGTGTCTTTGTAGTAGAATAATTTATAAACCTTTGTGAATATACCCAGTAGTGGGATGGCTGGATCATATGGTACACCTAGTTCTAGATCCTTGAGGAATCGCCATACTGTTTTCCATAATGGTTGAACTAGTTACAATCCCACCAACAGTGTAAAACTGTTCCTATTTCTCCACATGCTCTCCAACGCCAGTTGTTTCCTGATTTTTTAATGACTGCCATTCTAACTGGTGTGAGATGGTATCTCACTGTGGTTTTGATTTGCATTTCTCTGATGGCCAGTGATGATAAGCATTTTTTCATGTGTCTGTGGACTGTATGAAGGTCTTCTTTTGAGAAATGTCTGTTCATATCCTTTCCCCACTTTGTGATGGGATTGCTTTTTTCTTGTATATTGTTTGAGTTCTTTGTAGATTCTGGATATTAGCCCTTTCTCAGATGAGTAGATTACAAAAATTTTCTCCCATTCTGTAGGTTGCCTGTTCACTCTGAGGGTAGTTTCTTTTGCTGTGCAGAAGCTCTTTAGTTTAATTAGATCCCATTTGTCAGTTTTGGATTTTGCTGCTGTTGCTTTTGGTGTTTTAGACATGAAGTCCTTGCCCATGCCTATGTCCTGAATGGTACTACCTAGATTTTCTTCTAGGGTTTTTATGGTATGAGGTCTAACATTTAAGTCTCTAATTCATCTTGAATTAATCTTCGTATAAGGAGTAAGGAAAGGATCCAGTTTCAGCTTTCTACTTATGGCAAGCCAATTTTCCCAGCATCATTTATTAAATAGGGAATCCTTTCCCCATTTCTTGTTTCTCTCAGGTTTGTCAAAGATCAGATGGCTGTAGATGTGTGGTATTATTTCTGAGGACTCTGTTCTGTTCCATTGGTCTATATCTCTGTTGTGGCACCAGTATCATGCTGTTTTGCTTACTGTAGCCTTGTAATATAGTTTGAAGTGAGGTAGCGTGACACCTCCAGCTTTGTCCTTTTGACTTAGGATTGTCTTGGCAATGCGGGCTCCTTTTGGGTGCCATATGAACTTTAAAGCCGTTTTGTCCAATTCTGTGAAGAAACTCATTGGTAGCTTGATGGGGATGGCATTGAATCTATAAATCACCTTGGGCAGTATGGCCATTTTCACGATATTGATTCTTCCTATCCATGAGCGTGGTATGTTCTTCCATTTGTTTGTGTCCTCTTTGATTTCACTGAGCAGTGGTTTGTAGTTCTCCTTGAAGAGGTCCCTTACATCCCTTGTAAGATGGATTCCTAGGTATTATTCTCTTTGAAGCAATTGTGAATGGAAGTTCATTCCTGATTTGGCTCTCTGCTTGTCTGTTCCTGGTGTACAAGAATGCTTGTGATTTTTGCACATTAATTTTGTATCCTGAGACTTTGCTGAAGTTGCTTATCAGCTTAAGGAGACTTTGGGCTGAGACGATGGGGTTTTCTAAATATACAATCATGTCATCTGCAAACAGGGACATTTTGACTTCCTCTTTACCTAACTGGATACCCTTGATTTCTTTCTCTTGCCTGATTGCCCTAGCCAGAACTTCCAACACTATGTTGAATAGGAGTGGTGAGAGAGGGCATCCCTGTCTTGTGCCAGTTTTCAAAGGGAATTTTCCAGTTTTTGCCCATTCAGTATGATATTAGCTGTGGGTTTGTCATAAATAGCTCTTATTATTTTGAAGTACGTTCCATCAATACCGAATTTATTGAGCGTTTTTAGCATGGAGGGCTGTTGAATTTTGTCAAAAGCCTTTTCTGCATCTATTGAGATAATTATATGGTTCTTGTCTTTGGTTCTGTTTATATGCTGGATTACATATATTGATTTGCGAATGTTGAACCAGCCTTGCATCCCAGGGATGAAGCCCACTTGATCATGGTGGATAAGCTTTTTGATGTGCTGCTGAATCCGGTTTGCCAGTATTTTATTGAGAATTTTTGCAGTGATGTTCATCAGGGATATTGGTCTAAAATTCTCTTTTTTTGTTGTGTCTCTGCCAGGCTTTAGTATCAGGATGATGTTGGCCTCATAAAATGAGTTAGGGAGGATTCCCTCTTTTTCTTTTGATTGGAATAGTTTCAGAAGGAATGGTACCAGCTCCTCCTTGTACCTCTGGTAGAATTCAGCTGTGAATCCATCTGGTCCTGGACTTTTTTTGGTGGGTAGGCTATTAATTGTTGCCTCAATTTCAGAGCCTGTTATTGATCTATTCAGGGATTCAACTTCTTCCTGGTTTAGTCTTGGGAGAGTGTAAGTGTCCATGAAATTATCCATTTCTTCTAGATTTTCTAGTTGATTTGCATAGAGGCATTTATAGTATTCTCTGATGGTTGTTTGTATTTCTGTGGGGTCAGTGGTGATATTCCCTTTATCATTTTTTATTGTGTCTATTTGATTCCTCTCTCTTTTCTTCTTTATTAGTCTTGCTAGCGGTCTGTCAATTTTGTTGATCTTTTCAAAAAACCAACTCCTGGATTCGTTGATTTTTTGGAGGGTTTTTTGTGTCCCTATCTCCTTCAGTTCTGCTCTGATCTTAGTCATTTCTTGCCTTTTGCTAGCTTTTGAATGTGTTTGCTCTTGCCTATAGAGTTCTTTTAATTGTGATGTTAGAGTGTCAATTTTAGATCTTCCTGCTTTCTCTTGTGGGCATTTAGTGCTATACATTCCCTCTACACACTGCTTTAAATGTGTCCCAGAGATTCTGGTATGTTGTGTCTTTTTTCTCATTGGTTTCGGGAACATTTTTATTTCTGCCTTCATTGTGTTATGTACCCAGTAGTCATTCAGGAGCAGGTTGTTCAGTTTCCATGTAGTTGAGCGGTTTTGACTGGGTTTCTTAGTCCTGAGGTCTAGTTTGAATGCACTGTGGTCTGAGAGACAGTTTGTTATAATTTCTATTCTTGTACATTTGCTGAGGAATGCTTTACTTCCAATTATGTGGTCAATTTTGGAATAAGTGTGATACGGTGCTGAGAAGAATGTATATTCTGTTGATTTGGGGTGGAGAGTTCTATAGATGTCTATTAGGTCCGTTTGATGCAGAGATGAGTTCAATTCCTGGATATCCTTGTTAACTTTCTGTCTCATTGATCTGTCTAATGTTGACAGTGGAGTATTGAAGTCTCCCATTATTATTGTATGTGAGTCTAAGTCTCTTTGTAAGTCTCTAAGGACTTGCTTTATGAATTTGGGTGCTCCTGTATTGGGTGCATATATATTTAGCAGAGGTAGCTCTTCCTGTTGAATTGATCCCTTTACCATTATGTAACGGCCTTCTTTATCTCTTTTGATCTTTGATGGTTTAAAATCTGTGTTATCAGAGGCTAGGATTGCAACCCCTGCTTTTTCTTGTTCTCCATTTGCTTGGTAGATCTTCCTCCATCCCTTTATTTTGAGCCTATGTATGTCTCTGCATGTGAGATGGGTCTCCTGAATACAGCAGACTAATGGGTCGTGACTCTTTATCCAGTTTGCCAGTCTGTGTCTTTTAATTGGAGCATTTAGTCCATTGACATTTAAGTTTAATATTGTTATGTGTGAACTTGATCCTGCCATTATGATATTAACTGTTTATTTTACTCTTTAGTTGATGCAGTTTCTTCCTAGCCTCGATGGTCTTTACATTTTGGCATGTTTTTGGGATGGCTGGTAGTGGTTGTTCCTTTCCGTGTTTAGGGCTTCCTTCAGGGTCTCTTGTAAGGCAGGCCTGGTGGTAACAAAATCTCTAAGCATTTGCTTATCTGTAAAGGATTTTATTTCTCCTTCACGAAGGAGAGTTAGTTTCTCCTCATGAAGCTTAGTTTGGCTGGATATGAAATTCTGGGTTGAAAATTCTTTTCTTTAAGAACGTTGAATATTGGCCCCCACTCTCTTCTGGCATGGAGAGTTTCTGCGAGAGGTCTGCTGTTAGTCTGATGGGCTTCCCTTTGTGGTAACCCGACCTTTCTCTCTGGCTGCCCTGAAGATTTTTTCCTTCATTTCAACTTTAGTGAATCTGGCAATTATGTGTCTTGGAGTTACTCTTCTCGAGGAGTATCTTTGTGGCGTTTTCTGTATTTCCTGAATTTGAATGTTGGCCTGCCCTACTAGGTTGGGGAAGTTCTCCTGGATGATATCCTGAAGAGTGTTTTCAAACTGGGTTCCATTTTCCCCCTCACCTTCAGACACCCCAATCAGACGTAGATTTGGTCTTTTTACATAATCCCATACTTCTTGCAGGCTTTGTTCATTTCTTTTTCTTCTTTTTTCTTTTGGTTTCTTTTCTCACTTCATTTCATTCATTTGATCCTCAATCGCTGATACTCTTTCTTCCAGTTGATCGAGTCAGTTACTGAAGCTTGTGCATTTGTCACGTATTTCTCGTGTCATGGTTTTCATCTCTGTCATTTCGTTTATGATCTTCTCTGCATTGATTAGGCTAGCTGTCAATTCTTTCACTCTTTTTTCAAAATTTTTAGTTTCTTTGCGCTGGGTACGTAATTCCTCCTTTAGCTCTGAGAAGTTTGATGGACTGAAGCCTTCTTCTCTCATCTCGTCAAAGTCATTCTCTGACCAGCTTTGATCCGTTGCTGGTGATGGGCTGCACTCCTTTGCAGGGGGAGATGCGCTCTGATTTTTTGAATTTCCAGCTTTTCTGCCCTGCTTCTTCCCCATCTTTGTGGTTTTATCTGTCTCTGGTCTTTGATGGCGGTGACGTACTGATGGAGTTTTGGTATTGGTGTCCTTCCTGTTTGATAGTTTTTCGTCTGACCATCAGAAGGTCTGTCTGTTGGTCTGTTGAAGATTGCTTGAGGACCACTCCAGACGCTGTTTGCCTGAGTATCAGCAGCAGAGGTTGCCGAAGATAGAATATTGCTGAACAGCGACTGTACCTGTCTAATTCTTCCCTTGGAAGTTTCCTCTCAGGGGTGACTCCACCCTGTGAGGTGTGGGGTGTCAGACTGCCCCTAGTGGGGATGTCTCCCAGCTATGCTACTCAGGGGTCAGGGACCCACCTGAGCAGGCAGTCTGTCCGTTCTCGGATCTCAACCTCCACGTTGGGAGATCCACGGCTCTCCCAAAGCTGTCAGACAGAGTCGTTCGCGTCTGCACCGGCCCCGGTTCAAGTCATTTTGCTTCAACTTCTTTCTTATGTTGTTTCTCTTTCCTTTCTAATTCTTCTCTATTTTTTTGTACAGCATATTACCATTTGCTTTTTCTTCACTTTCCTGTTTTAAGGTGCATCTGCAGATAAAGACATTTCTCTTAAAATGCATTTTGTGTGAGATGGTATCTCATTGTGGTTTTGATTTGCATTTCTCTGATGGCCAGTGATGATGTTTATTGTGGCACTATTCACAATAGCAAAGACTTGGAATCAACCCAAATGTCCATCTGTGACAGACTGGATTAAGAAAATGTGGCACATATACACCATGGAATACTATGCAGCCATCAAAAAGGATGAGTTTGCGTCCTTTGTAGGGACATGGATGCGCAGGGAAACCATCATTCTTAGCAAACTATCACAAGAAGAGAAAATCAACACCGCATGTTCTCACTCATAGGTGGGAACTGAACAATGAGATCACTTGGACTCGGGAAGGGGGACATCACACACTGGGGCCTATCATGGGGGGGGGAGGGATTGCATTGGGGAGTTATACATGATACAAATGATGAATTGATGGTGCTGACGAGTTGATGGGTGCAGCACACCAACATGGCATAAGTATACACATGTAACAAACCTGCACGTTATGCACATGTACCCTAGAACTTAAAGTATAATTAAAAAAATGCATTTTGTGAAAAAATAAAGAGCTCATCTTGTGATCTACCTCTGCAGATGTTGTTGATCATCCTAATAAAAATTCCATGTTCTGGATTATTTTTCCTTTGCAGCTCTCAGATATTTAATTTCTCACTTCAACATCTTCAAAAGAATGCATATACTTGAAAAGTAGTAAGGAAAGGATATTCCGCTAAAGTTTCTGTTACTAGTCACTCTAGTATATATTATTAAAAAGGATACTGGAGATTATTCAGTAAAGTTACAATTTCAAATTACCTTTTTAAATCACATAGTCATAATTACTCCCTAATTAGAAAGATCTTTTACAATCAACTACATTTTTAAAGTGACTATTTATTGACAAGTGTATAAGTTCACTAGAAATAAATTTCATCTTTATGAAATATTGCAGGTACCTCTCCAATGATTGACAGAGTAAGATGGCACCTTCAGCTGTCCCTCACACAAACTATATCTGCAGATGACTGTCAGCCAAACTAGGCTAGTCTAACATCTGTTACCCCCTATTTTTATATTACTTTCTAAATACTTTCAATTCACCTTGTTATTACATAGATTTTATATATTTATTAATCTTTTGTTCATTATGTGTAATATATAATTAATCCCCTTAGTTAGTGTGTGCATGTTCACAAGTTATGTTTTCCTGTGAAATCTAGTCCCAGAAATGGAGTTGTTGAGTTAAAGGGATGTCGGGTTATTTGAATTTTAGATACACAGCACTAAGTTACCCTTTGGAAATAATTTACCAATTTCGTACACCAACGGTGTATGAGAATGCGTTTTTCCTCACATATGCCAACACTAAATTACTTTTTAAATATCAGCATGACTTTAAAAAGAGATCTTATTTTATGTTAATTTGCATTTTCTGATTACCAGTCAGGACTAAATATCCCTGGTAAAAATATAAACTTGTTAATCATAAGGAATATTAGTCCGAGTTTGCATTAGTATATAACACAATGACAATTACCTCCTGTTAAATACTGCTATAGGAAGCCAGACACCCGTGGCTCACTCCTGTAAACCCAGCATTTTGGGAGGCCGAGGTGGGCAGAACATCTGAGGTCAGGAGTTCGAGACTACCCTGGCTAACAGGGTCAAAACCCATTTCTACTAAAAATATAAAAAATTAGCCAAGCATGGAGGCATAATGTCTGTAATCCCAGCTACTAGGGAGGCTGAGGCAGCAGAATTGCTTGAACTCGGGAGGCAGAGGTTGCAGTGAGCCAATATCACACGATTGTACTCCAGCTTGGGCAAGAAGACAGAAACTCCATCAAAAAAAAAAAAAAAAAATCCCTGCTCTAGGCTTACTTATCACGCTCTTCCTTCAGCTTCTTGGGAAACTGCTGAGGATGCATTTTCCAAGTCTTTCTTTGTTGGGGTAATCTGTCAGCAGCAGCAGAAGATGTGAGATCACATAGATTTTCTGATACTTGTATTTTTTCACTTTTATTTGTATATTTCCCTCTTTGACCTTTAGTAAAAGTAATATGAATAATAATTGTTATTATTTTATTCAATATAAAGAACTTTTTCCCTGATTTTTTCACTTGAATCAGGTTAAATGTCACCATTTTTATTATAAAAGTGTTTTATGCTTACTTTAATTTTATCATTGTGCATAATTATTATAATTATAAGGTACTCATCATTTTATCATTGAAATTTTTGCCAAGTCTACTCATTTCTGTTTGAGTTAACAGAAGAATTTTACAAAATTTCAAAAAACGCTCTTCTCCATTTTGTGCTTTTATTCCCATCCACTCTTGCTATCTGATATAATTTTTATGCTATCTGACTGGCAGAAACAGAGAAATAAAAAGACACAGGGGTAACATATGTCTTCTGTCTTTACCACCTGGATTTTACATGAAATAGCCAGATGAAGAGGATGTGAACTTGTAGGTTTCAGGAACAGTAAAGAAGCTTACCCTTTTCTGCACTAAGCTATTGTTTTCCCACTGCCTTTTATCTCTCTCTCTCCTCTCTCTCCTCTCTCTCTCTCTCTTTTTTATTGAATACTGGGATATGAAAGAAGTAAACGTGCTCCATGAATGATGGGAACCAAAGTTTGCCACAATACAAGAAGCAGAGTGAAACTGCTGAGTTTCTAGTGCAGAATTCTGGAAAGCGCAATGCTTCCCAGATTTCACATTCAATTACCACAAAAGTTGATAGGTGGAAAACATATGATGCAGTTACCTACTTTAGCCTCATTATCTACTGATAATGGGAGTCAACCAACCAAGATATATTAAACGTTTCATCCACATCTCATAAGGTGGCATTCACTAGCATTTCATGGCACCAAATAACATGATAGAATTCCATATTGCTGAATTACATAAAAGATCGATTTATCAAATTAGTCAGATATATTAAAAGTCTAACTTGAGCAAAGCAATTGATGCCTCAGAGGGTGCAAAAAGCCTCTTGTGCTTTTACTTTGAAAGAAGAAAATCTCTATCTTTAGAACACAATGTACAGAACGCAACTTCCTACTAAAGAGTCAAAGGTTAAATTTTTGGCTGATACATTATGCTTCTTATATGATAAAAATAATACATTCCAAAACTTACTATACTTTATTAAACAACATAAGGTCTGATTCAGCAGAAAAATTGGAAACTGGTGATTTTTTAAACTATGTGGAAGTATATATCTGTTTTTAAAAGTATTTGAAATAACCATGATGGGACTATAAGCTCAAACAGGTTGAGCTAAGCAGATAAACTTGCGTTCATGAAAACACATTAAACAGACTCACTGGCTGGGAATATTCATTGCAGCTCTCAAGGTTAGATGTGCTCTTGCGGCTCATCTGAGTCATTGCTTCCCTCCCATTTTATTTGCATTCTATGAATAAATAAATGTAATTCATCTCTAAATGAATACAGAAAAAAGAATCTAGAATCTAGAGCTTATTTATTTCGCAATTTCTTTATGTTTATCTGGTTCAGAAGGTCACTTGGTATATGGCTGAATTAATTCCCAGCCCATATGCCACTTGGAAGACTGAGAGTGAGACTTAGGTTGATTAATGAACAAACATTATGAGAACATTCTCCAGAACTGTTATTTAGATAGCAGAACTCATCTACTTTGACACATAATTACACATTTAGATAACCCCACTGTAACTGTACACATGAGATTTTCTTGAATAGAAAATTTGACTAAATCAAATAATTGATAAAGAGAAAAAAGAGGAGCAACAAGTGAACCTCTGTTTTTTGGAAGTTGGACTTTCTCTTTCTCCAAAGTTATTCTCCAGAGAATAACTCACATTTTATAATTCAAGATTCCTGCTTTTGTAGTTATTAGCACTGGGATTGTCATATGGTGGCTTCTGGAATAAGTACTGTATTGGTTTCTGTTTTTAGAAGTATCTGTAGCAGCAGAAATACTGTAGCTTTCTATCTGAATCATATGCTTCATTTCTTTGGGGTGGGTAAATGACAAATCAAAAAGACTTTCAGGATCTCTAGATGGAGGCCACTACGTAATGTCTAATTTGCAATTAGTGGTATTCGAGTTTACATTTTTTGCTATTTGCATGTCAAACTCTTAATCATCTTTCATTTCAATCATAATTACTCGGTTCCTTAATTTTTGGTTTTGTATCATTAAAAAATTTTTCTTCATCTGTGTTAGAAACAAGCTATGTGTCTGGTTTGTTATCATTGTTATAGTCTGATTTATTTTCATTTAAATGAAGCTTAGAAGATGACTGGTAAGTATATTTCAGGGACCTGGAGTGGGAATGGAATGAAAGACATTTGTCACGGGCTTCCTCTGTTCAGGCGCTGCCTGGAATGCCACAGAGTTAGACCCTCCAGATGCATCTGCCTCCTCACAATCGTGGACACGATTCATCAGATTAGAGGGCACTCCTTTTTTGTTCATCACTCTTTAGAGTTACTATGTAGGAGCTCTGCCTCAGGGAAAGCAATACTTTTGGAGTTTTCAAAATTTTCACCATATATCAGCTTGAATTTGTTTGTAATGAATATTAAGAAAGTCCTGTATATACAGATAGAATCCCTTTATCACAATTTTCACCCAGTTCTGGTTCTTGAGACCTTTTTTTTTGGCAGGTACAAATGGAAAACAAATTTGCTTTTTTTTTTCTCAGTTACTGTCTTTTCTGTTGGAGTGCGTGTTTTAAATTTAGCTTTAATCAAGTATAAACAAAGAAATATTAGAAAATAATTAAAATTTGACTGATAATCTATGTGTCACTACTTTTATATGATGGGGTTGTAACTAAAATACGAAAAATAATTTGCCTTGGCTTAACATAGGAGAGAAACATGAACTGGCAAGCTGAACTCTCTGTGTTTGTTTGGACTAAACTTAATTCATTATGTGTTAAATCTACCAGAAATGAATTCAAAGATATGTAGTTTTATAAAAGATTCCTCTCTTACAAAGATTTTACCTCAGCATACCAGAAAGAGTGAGCCCTTACAGTGCATGTATATTTCTGAAGATTAAATAGAGACTAGGCAAACATTCAATTATTAAGAGCCAAACTGAACACCACTAAGAAAGAGAAGCAAAATTTTAAATGCCAATTCAAATGATATACTATGGTAATGTTATGTATCTAGATAGATTTCATGCTTATATCTACTTCTAATATATTTTAAGTTCCACTAGTGATAGTGGATGGATTTTTTAAGTTGTAGGAATACTTACTATGTATTTATGTTGAAATAGTTATTGTTTGTACCCTGACACCAAAGGTCCCATTCTGCAAGGTAGGATTCTCTTAATAGGCAACTGAGTTGACTTTTATGACCCATTCACTTCCTGAACACAGACACTGAAGCCAACTGGTGACCACAAACAGAATAAATCTTTAAACTCGACACTGATGACCAGCAATATAAAACTGCAACATTTGAACCACTGGCAATGATGACTCCTTTAACACTAGTTTAGCTCAGTGGCCATCATGGTTAAATTGTTCATAATTTCTATTCCTTAGTAATATGACTCAATATTTCATGTTACCTTCTGTATTAAGAGTAAGGTTATAAAAATAAAAGAGCAAGAGAATTCTGAAAATTTCTTGCCTCAATTCCAAGGGTAAAGACAGCTATGAGTTACTAGAGATAGTAAGAATATCTTAAGTTTCATAACAGGTTAAAATGTTTTAAGAATTGAATATAAAATCCATTGGACTCTAAAGGTATAGTCTAAAAGGTCATGTCATTTGGTCTATGCTTTGGTACTAAAGCAAAAAAAACAAAAACAAAAACAAAACAAAAACAAAACAATGTTAAAAAGAAACTTAAATTTTATATACCTGTGGTTGCTTCTTTTCACTTCTTTCACGCCTTCTTGCTCTTCCTCTGAAACCACTAGTAAGGCTTGTCCTGTTGACAATTCATTGGTTTAGTTCAAATGAACTAAGAACAGTTAGATAAAGACTATAATCTTTTATAAAATAGAGAATAAAATTTCTTTGTATTTTATATTTTGAGAGTTTAAATGAAGCTTAATATTTACTTCTTTAAGAATACTTCTCATTGTCCAAAACTTCAAGAAACCACTTGAGGAGACACTAGCTATCACCAGGTTCAAGCCATACAAAATCTCAGGGTCACTCACAAATTGTTCCACCCAATATAAATAAAGAAAGCTGTTGCAAACAAAAAACATTTTGAAATACAGTCAAAATATACAATGTAAGACTTTACTATACTTCATAACAGTATCTTTTTAACAACACACTCATTGAGTTGGCAGTTACTAATAATTTCCAAATTATCGTTGTTTATACCTTAATTAGTGTGCACCCCTTTTTTACATCACAAATGTTTTCCCCTACTATTCTGAAATTTTATTTTCATCTTTTAAGACTCAGAATGTAGGCTGGCCATAATAGCTCACTTCTATAATCCCAGCACTTTGGAAGGTCACAATGGGAGAATTGCTCAATGCCAAGATTTTTAGGACAGCCTGGGAACCATAGATATCCTTGACTCTACAAAAAATTAGACAGGTATGTTGATATGTGCCTGCAGTCCCAGCTACTCAAGAAGTTTAGGTGAGAAGATCCCTTGAGCCCAGGAGTTTGATGTTGCAGTGAGTCTCGATCACGCCATTGCACTCCACCCTGGGGCATAGAGTAAGAACTTGTCTCCAACAACAGAAAAAGAAAAGGAAAAGAGGCTCAGAATGCTGTGTGAAGTCCTTCTTCATTCTAGCTGTCTTTCTCCACACACACGTGTCTGCTTCATGGGCCTCCCTTAGTACTTTGTCAATTTTTCCAGTGTGACTTTACACCTGAACTGCACATCATGTCTTTACATGTTGATCCCCTTTGCTGCTTGGTTGTAGAGGACAATCTTTTGAATCATCTTTGTATAAAGTCTTAACTTTGCTAAATAATTAGTTATTGAGTTCTGCTATGTGTTAAGCACTGGGGTATAAGGAAGGAAAATAAAAGCTGTCAGCGATGGCTTTCCTAAAGATCACGCATGAGCTATGACCTACAGAGTGAGGTTAGCCAGATTAAGTGAGGCAGAGGGCAGGAAAGGGTAAGCACATGTCAGGAAGCAATGAGAGAGGGAGAGAAGCCTCCAAGAGTGTGTGCATTTCTCTGCAAAAGAAGAACGGTGAGGGCGCCATTGCCACCAGCTCAGTAATTCCAAAGAAAAAGGCAGATAGGGACGGGCTATGGATGAAGATTGGGCAGAAATCAGTTTCCTTTTCTTTTCTTTTCTTTTTTTTTTTTTGAGACAGGTCTTACACTGTCTCCCAGACTGGAGTGCAGTGGAATGATCTTGACTCACCGCAACCCGCCCTCCCGGTTCAAGCAGTTCTCCTGCCTTAGCCTCCCGAGTAGCTGAGATTACAGGTGTGTGCCACTACCACCTGCTAATTTTTATATTTTTATTAGAGATGGGGTTTTCCCTGTTTGACCAGGATCGTCTTGAACTCCTGACCTCAAATGATCCACCTGCCTCAGCCTCCAAAGTGCTGGGATTACAGACATAAGCCACCATGCCCAACCCAGAAATCAGTTTCTGAAATCCTTATATACCTTTTAGATGCTTGGACATTAGGTATTCAGGAGTGGTTCACGGATCTATTTGCATTAGAGATATTAACTCTAAATACTGTGAGAGCATAATTCTGAGACACATAAACAAATGAACAAAGATAACATAAGGCAATGCTGCAAGATGATGCAGGCCTGAATGTTTCCAGAATTTTAGGATATAAGTATAGTAGTCCATTATAAGAATGGATTTTTACTGAATGAATAAATGTATATTCTGGGTCCTGGACAATACGCTCTGTCCTCATTAATTTCACAAGCTTTAACAAATGAGAAGTAAATTAATCTATATAAGCTAATTCAGTTACCTCTATTTACTTTTACACTTTTTTCTGTTTCCGTTTTTACCGTGCGCAGGATGCTTTTGGGTTTTGCGGTGTGTTGCTGTTGCTGTTGTTGTTGTTGTTTTGAGATGGTTTTCGCTCCTTGCAGTCCAGGCTGGAGTGCCGTGGTGTTATCTCAGCTGACTGCAACCTCTGCCTCCCAGGTTCCAGAGATTCCTCCACCTCAGCCTCCCAAGTAGCCGCAATTACAGGCATGTGCATCAGCCCAGCGAATTTTTGTGTTTTTTAAGTAGAGAGGCTTTCTCTATGTTGGTCAGGCTGGTCTCAACTCCCAACATCAGGATATGTTCCTGCCTCATAACCCCAAATGCTGGAATTTACTCACGAGCGACGGCACCCCAGCGACATTTGGAGATTTTCTTTTTTGTTTATTTATTTATTTATTTTTATTTATTTATACTTCAAGTTCTAGGGTACATGTGCCTAACGTGCAGGTTTGTTACATATGTATACTTGTGCCATGTTGGTGTGCTGCACCCATCAATTCGTCAGCACCCATCATTTCACATTTATATCATGTATAACTCCCCAATGCAATCCCTCCCCCTCCCCCCTCCCCATGATAGGCCCCAGTGTGTGATGTTCCCCTTCCCGAGTCCAAGTGATCTCATTGTTCAGTTCCCACCTATGAGTGAGAACATGCGGTGTTTGGTTTTCTGTTCTTGTGATAGTTTGCTAAGAATGATGGTTTCCAGCTGCATCCATGTCCCTACAAAGGACGCAAACTCATCCTTTTTTATGGCTGCATAGTATTCCATGGTGTATATGTGCCACATTTTCTTAATCCAGTCTGTCACAGATGGACATTTGGGTTGATTCCAAGTCTTTGCTATTGTGAATAGTGCCGCAATAACATACGTGTGCATGTGTCTTTGTAGTAGAATAATTTATAATCCTTTGGGTATATACCCAGTAGTGGGATGGCTGGGTCATATGGTACATCTAGTTCTAGATCCTTGAGGAATCGCCATACTGTTTTCCATAATGGTTGAACTAGTTTACAATCCCACCAACAGTGTAAAAGTGTTCCTATTTCTCCACATCCTCTCCAACACCTGTTGTTTCCTGACTTTTTAATGATTGCCATTCTAACTGGTGTGAGATGGTATCTCATTGTGGTTTTGATTTGCATTTCTCTGATGGCGAGTGATGATGAGCATTTTTTCATGTGTCTGTTGGCTGTATGAATGTCTTCTTTTGAGAAATGTCTGTTCATATCCTTTCCCACTTTTTGATGGGGTTGTTTGTTTTTTTCTTGTATATTTGTTTGAGTTCTTTGTAGATTCTGGATATTAGCCCTTTGTCAGATGAGTAGATTGCAAAAATTTTCTCCCATTCTGTAGGTTGCCTGTTCACTCTGATGGTAGTTTCTTTTGCTGTGCAGAAGCTCTTTAGTTTAATTAGATCCCATTTGTCAATTTTGGCTTTTGCTGCCGTTGCTTTTGGTGTTTTAGACATGAAGTCCTTGCCCATGCCTATGTCCTGAATGGTACTACCTAGATTTTCTTCTAGGGTTTTTATGGTATTAGGTCTAACATTTAAGTCTCTAATCCATCTTGAATTAATTTTTCGTATAGGAGTAAGGAAAGGATCCAGTTTCAGCTTTCTACTTATGGCTAGCCAATTTTCCCAGCACCATTTATTAATAGGGAATCCTTTCCCCATTTCTTGTTTCTCTCAGGTTTGTCAAAGATCAGATGGCTGTAGATGTGTGGTATTATTTCTGAGGACTCTGTTCTGTTCCATTGGTCTATATCTCTGTTGTGGTACCAGTACCATGCTGTTTTGGTTACTGTAGCCTTGTAGTATAGTTTGAAGTCAGGTAGCGTGACGCCTCCAGCTTTGTCCTTTTGACTTAGGATTGTCTTGGCAATGCGGGCTCTTTTTTGGTTCCATATGAACTTTAAAGCCGTTTTTTCCAATTCTGTGAAGAAAGTCATTGGTAGCTTGATGGGGATGGCATTGAATCTATAAATACCTTGGGCAGTATGGCCATTTTCACGATATTGATTCTTCCTATCCATGAGCATGGTATGTTCTTCCATTTGTTTGTGTCCTCTTTGATTTCACTGAGCAGTGGTTTGTAGTTCTCCTTGAAGAGGTCCTTTACATCCCTTGTAAGTTGGATTCCTAGGTATTTTATTCTCTTTGAAGCAATTGTGAATGGAAGTTCATTCCTGATTTGGCTCTCTGCTTGTCTGTTACTGGTGTATAAGAATGCTTGTGATTTTTGCACATTAATTTTGTATCCTGAGACTTTGCTGAAGTTGCTTATCAGCTTAAGGAGATTTTGGGCTGAGACAATGGGGTTTTCTAAATATACAATCATGTCATCTGCAAACAGGGACAATTGACTTCTTCTTTTCCTAACTGGATACCCTTGATTTCTTTCTCTTGCCTGATTGCCCTAGCCAGAACTTCCAACACTATGTTGAATAGGAGTGGTGAGAGAGGGCATCCCTGTCTTGTGCCAGTTTTCAAAGGGAATTTTCCAGTTTTTGCCCATTCAGTATGATATTAGCTGTGGGTTTGTCATAAATAGCTCTTATTATTTTGAGGTACGTTCCATCAATACCGAATTTATTGAGCGTTTTTAGCATGAAGGGCTGTTGAATTTTGTCAAAAGCCTTTTCTGCATCTATTGAGATAATCATGTGGTTCTTGTCTTTGGTTCTGTTTATATGCTGGATTACGTTTATTGATTTGCGAATGTTGAACCAGCCTTGCATCCCAGGGATGAAGCCCACTTGATCATGGTGGATAAGCTTTTTGATGTGCTGCTGAATCCGTTTTGCCAGTATTTTATTGAGGATTTTTGCATCGATGTTCATCATGGTCTAAAATTCTCTTTTTTTGTTGTGTCTCTGCCAGGCTTTGGTATCAGGATGATGTTGGCCTCATAAAATGAGTTAGGGAGGATTCCCTCTTTTTCTATTGATTGGAATAGTTTCAGAAGGAATGGTACCAGCTCCTCCTTGTACCTCTGGTAGAATTCAGCTGTGAATCCATCTGGTCCTGGACTTTTTTTGGTGGGTAGGCTATTAATTGTTGCCTCAATTTCAGAGCCTGCTATTGGTCTATTCAGGGATTCAACTTCTTCCTGGTTTAGTCTTGGGAGAGTGTAAGTGTCCAGGAAATTATCCATTTCTTCTAGATTTTCTAGTTGATTTGCGTAGAGGTGTTTATAGTATTCTCTGATGGTAGTTTGTATTTCTGTGGGGTCGGTGGTGATATCCCCTTTATCATTTTTTATTGCGTCTATTTGATTCCTCTCTCTTTTCTTCTTTTATTAGTCTTGCTAGCGGTCTGTCAATTTTGTTGATCTTTTCAAAAAACCTCCTCCTGGATTCATTGATTTTTGGAGGGTTTTTTGTGTCTCTATCTCCTTCAGTTCTGCTCTGATCTTAGTTATTTCTTGCCTTCTGCTAGCTTTTGAATGTGTTTGCTCTTGCCTCTCTAGTTCTTTTAATTGTGATGTTAGAGTGTCATTTTAGATCTTTCTCCTGCTTCTCTTGTGGGCATTTAGTGCTATAAATTTCCCTCTACACACTGCTTTAAATGTGTCCCAGAGATTCTGGTATGTTGTATCTTTGTTCTCATTGGTTTCAAAGAACATCTTTATTTCTGCTTTCATTTCGTTATGTACCCAGTAGTCATTCAGGAGCAGGTTGTCAGTTTCCATGTAGTTGAGCGGTTTTGATTGAGTTTCTTAGTCCTGAGTTCTAGTTTGATTGCACTGTGGTCTGAGAGACAGTTTGTTATAATTTCTGTTCTTGTACATTTGCTGAGGAGTGCTTTACTTCCAATTATGTGGTCAATTTTGGAATAAGTGCGATGTGGTGCTGAGAAGAATGTATATTCTGTTGATTTGGGGTGGAGAGTTCTATAGATGTCTATTAGGTCCGCTTGGTGCAGAGATGAGTTCAATTCCTGGATATCCTTGTTAACTTTCTGTCTCGTTGATCTGTCTAATGTTGACAGTGGAGTGTTGAAGTCTCCCATTATTATTGTATGGGAGTCTAAGTCTCTTTGTAGTCTCTAAGGACTTGCTTTATGAATCTGGGTGCTCCTGTATTGGGTGCATATATATTTAGGAGAGTTAGCTCTTCCTGTTGAATTGATCCCTTTACCATTATGTAATGGCCTTCTTTGTCTCTTTTGATCTTTGATGGTTTAAAGTCTGTTTTATCAGAGACTAGGATTGCAACCCCTGCTTTTTTTGTTCTCCATTTGCTTGGTAGATCTTCCTCCATCCCTTTATTTTGAGCCTATGTATGTCTCTGCATGTGAGATGGGTCTCCTGAATACAGCAGACTGATGGGTCTTGACTCTTTATCCAGTTTGCCAGTCTGTGTCTTTTAATTGGAGCATTTAGTCCATTGACATTTAAGGTTAATATTGTTATGTGTGAACTTGATCCTGCCATTATGATATTAACTGGTTATTTGCTCGTTAGTTGATGCAGTTTCTTCCTAGCCTCGATGGTCTTTACATTTTGGCATGTTTTTGCAATGGCTGGTACCGTTGTTCCTTTCCATGTTTAGGGCTTCCTTCAGGGTCTCTTGTAAGGCAGGCCTGGTGTGACAAAATCTCTAAGCATTTGCTTATCTGTAAAGGATTTTATTTCTCCTTCACTGATGAAACTTAGTTTGGCTGGATATGAAATTCTGGGTTGAAAATTCTTTTCTTTAAGAACTTGAATATTGGCCCCCACTCTCTTCTGGCTTGTAGAGTTTCTGCCGAGAGGTCTGCTGTTAGTCTGATGGGCTTCCCTTTGTGGGTAACCCGACCTTTCTCTCTGGCTGCCCTTAAGATTTTTTCCTTCATTTCAACTTTGGTGAATCTGGCAATTATGTGTCTTGGTTGCTCTTCTGGAGGAGTATCTTTGTGGCGTTCTCTGTATTTCCTGAATTTGAATGTTGGCCTGCCCTACTAGGTTGGGGAAGTTCTCCTGGATGATATCCTGAAGAGTGTTTTCCAACTTGGTTCCATTTTCCCCCTCACTTTCAGGCACCCCAATCAGACGTAGATTTGGTCTTACATAATCCCATACTTCTTGCAGGCTTTGTTCATTTCTTTTTCTCTTCTTTTTTCTTTTGGTTTCTCTTCTCGCTTCATTTCATTCATTTGATCCTCAATCGCTGATACTCTTTCTTCCAGTTGATCGAGTCGGTTACTGAAGCTTGTGCATTTGTCACGTATTTCTCGTGTCATGGTTTTCATCTCTGTCATTTCGTTTATGACCTTCTCTGCATTAATTAGTCTAGCTGTCAATTCTTCCACTCTTTTTTCAAGATTTTTAGTTTCTTTGCGCTGGGTACGTAATTCCTCCTTTAGCTCTGAGAAGTTTGATGGACTGAAGCCTTCTTCTCTCATCTCGTCAAAGTCATTCTCTGACCAGCTTTGATCCGTTGCTGGCGATGGCTGCGCTCCTTTGCAGGGGGAGATGCGCTCTTATTTTTGAATTTCCAGCTTTTCTGCCCTGCTTTTCCCCATCTTTGTGGTTTTATCTGTCTCTGGTCTTTGATGATGGTGACGTACTGATGGGGTTTTGGTATAGGTGTCCTTCCTGTTTGATAGTTTTCCTTCTGACAGTCAGACCCTCAGCTGTAGGTCTGTTGGAGATTGCTTGAGGTCCACTCCAGACCCTGTTTGCCTGGTATCAGCAGCAGAGGTTGCAGAAGATAGAATATTGCTGAACAGCGAGTGTACCTGTCTGATTCTTACTTTGGAAGCTTTCTCTCAGGGGTGACTCCACCCTGTGAGGTGTGGGTGTCAGACTGCCCCTAGTGGGGGATGTCTCCCAGTTAGGCTACTCAGGGTCAGGGACCCACTTGAGCAGGCAGTCTGTCCGTTCTCAGATCTCAACCTCCGTGTTGGAGATCCACTGCTCTCTTCAAAGCTGTCAGACAGAGTCGTTCGCGTCTGCACAGGCCTCTGCTGCTTCCCTCCGTTATTTTTTTTAGCTGTGCCCTGTCCCCAGAGGTGGAGTCTACAGAGACAGGCAGGTTTCCTTGAGCTGCTGTGAGCTCCACCCAGTTCGAGCTTCCCAGCGGCTTTGTTTACCTACTTAAGCCTCAGCAATGGCGGGCGCCCCTCCCCCAGCCTCGCTGCTGCCTTGCGGTTAGATCGCAGACGCTGTGTTAGCAATGAGGGAGGCTCCGTGGGCGTGGGACCCTCCCGGCCAGGTGTGATATATTCTCCTGGTGTGCCTGTTTGCTTAAAGCGCAGTATTGGGGTGGGAGTTACCCATTTTTCCAGGTGTTGTGTGTCTCAGTTTCCCTGGCTAGGAAAAGGGATTCCCTTCCCCCTTGCGCTTCCAGGTGAGGCGATGCCTCGCCCTGCTTCAGCTCTCGCTGGTCGGCTGCAGCAGCTGACCAGCACCGATTGTCCGGCACTCCCTAGTGAGATGACCCCAGTACCTCAGTTGAAAATGCAGAAATCACCGGTCTTCTGTGTCGCTCGCGCTGGGAGTTGGAGACTGGAGCTGTTCCTATTCGGCCATCTTGCTCCGCCCCCCATGATTTCTTTACAGTTTCTTCTTCCTGGATTTTGCGAAGCTTATGAGCCAATAGAAGCCAACAACATTTGCCTAGTTAAGAAAACTTGATTTATAGAACTGTCATCACTACTCTAGAAGACTATCATCATTTTTTGTACTACAAATGTTAATTTTAGACATAGAGGAAAAAATAAATTAAACTATAGGGGTGAAAACCTATTGCATGCTTTGTTTACTGTTGACAGATCATAGGACTGATTAAGAGCCTGAATTTCACTTTGTATGTAAAGTATACCCATATAGTCCACAGTTATTAGTCAATAGATGTTGTTCTAGCATAAATTTGATGCTCCTGTGTTATCTTAATAATACAGCTCTTCTGAACACCCGGCTCCTAGTGCATGATTATCCATAAGAACAAGGAAGGAATGTGTGAGTACAGCTGAGGAGACCCACCAAGGACAAATTGCTCCAGGTTCCCATAATAATTGGGAAAATCAATACATATCGAAGCCATAGCTTATTTTAATATTTGGTTTGGAAGGTATTTTTAGTGACATTGCATACTGTTTGTAACTAATAATTGCAGAAATTAGAGATGTAAAAGTGAATCACAGCCACTTGTGTTTGAGGAGGAAATCTGTAGACGTCTGTAGAACCCCCAATTTTTTCCAATCCAGCCCCAAATTCTAAAATAATCATGATCCCACTCTCCAATTTATGGTGAAATACAACTCATTGAATTACTCTTTCTCCTTATTCTTTGGTTATTTGTATGTTGCTTCCTTAAAGGAAGAATACAAATGCCTTGCTAAGAAGCATTCTGTTTGGGTGTAGCTGAACAAGGGGAGGAAACACAAAGTACTTTTGGCCACAAAATGACTTCTGAAAAGTCAGAACTATGGAAACACGAAGCCAGCCAAAGGAATTGAGAATACATGCTGTATGCTTCCTTCCTTCTTTGTTCTCTTCCTACTCTATAGCTGCGACTCACCAGGTAATGAAGAATATAATTCCCTGCTAGAAACACAGCTCTAAGATTAATCCTTTCTTTAACTATGAAGTTCGTGCGTCCAAAGTCTGTAGCTGCTGTTTTTTCATCACTGATGGTGATAGACATTTATCATCAACTCACAATTTCCCAAATCTTTGAAAAGTCTTACTATTGATGATTCAACTAGTAGAAACATAATCTAAAATATCTGAAAATAATATTTTTATTCTTTAGAATGTAAATAGTAATACAAATTGTAATAAACTGTCAAAATTCTTTCTTCCCTGAAGAAGTACCATGTTGTCATCTACCCCACAAACACACTACTCCCTCATGATCTAATGTATTTTACAAGTCTTGTAATTGCTACCAACTCAAACAGGTTTATTTACCTTGTTTTAAGCTTCTGTTATTTACTACAATTTAACTTTGAATCACTCAATGATCTCTATTATGAATGTTGTTTTCCATGAGAAATTTGTTTATTAATAATTAAGATTCTTCAGTGATAAGAAAATATTTGAATAACTAACTTTGAGAATAAACACATGACATTATTGTGTGTTTCTGTGTACCAGAGACAAATCTTCAAATATAATTACAATGATATACATAAATTTAAAACTGCCTTCATGGCCGGGCGCGGTGGCTCAAGCCTGTAATCCCAGCACTTTGGTAGGCTGAGACGGGCGGATCACAAGGTCAGGAGATCGAGACCATCCTGGCTAATACGGTGAAACCCCATCTCTACTTAAAAATACAAAAACTAGCCGGGTGAGGAGGCGGGGCGCCTGTAGTCCAGCTACTCGGGACTGAGGCAGGAGAATGGCGTAAACCCGGGAGGCGGAGCTTGTAGTGAGCTGAGATCCGGCCACTGCACTCCAGCCTGGGTGGCAGAGCAAGACTCTGTCTCAAAATAAAAAATAAAAAAAATAAAACTGCCTTCATTTAACCAAGATGATCTTCCCTCAATGCATGAATACCTTCAGAATTCACATGTGAAACCTTAAATATAGACCAAAAGATTGTATAAAATAGAATAACCTTAACAATCTTATCTGTAGCCAACACCGTGGATCCCGCCTGTAATCCAGTACATTGGAAAGCTGAGGTGGGCAGATCACCTGAGGTCAGGAGTTCGAGAGCAGCCTGGCCAACATGGAGAAACACGATCTTTGCTAAAATAGAAAAATTAGAAGGGTGTGGTAGCACGTGGATGTAATCAG